>NW_007577911.1:575725-608682 GCF_000690725.1 Stegastes partitus
CCTGCCTTCACCCTGAGTCAGCTGGGATAGACTCCAGCCCCCCTCCGCGACCCTAGTGAGGATTAAGCGGTGTATAGATAATGGATGGATGGATGGAATCTAATAAATGTTAAGTTGTTGAATATTATGCAAATACTACTTGATTTAATCATGTACATCTTGGAAATGTTGAGAACAAATCGTGTCAAAGCAAGGCCTGTCCTACACCTGCATAGAATTCTGATCCAGTTTCTGCTTATATGAATGTAGAAATTAAAGTCTGTTTGTGTTCTTCTCAGTTGATGTTTTAGGTTCAACTTTACTTGCAGCGACTGTAAACACGCATTCATTTTACCTGTTATCAGACTGTAGTGCAATGGTAATCCCCTCTTAAAACCTGACATTAAAATCTGTTTTAAAAGAATGCACCAGTAAACCACAACATTAAACTAATAGAGGAGAATATCTGTGCTTATTTCATTATGGCGGCATGTGTCAGGCGGTGTGATGGATTAGACAGCAAGTGAACAGCCAGTTGATGTGTTGGTAGCAAGAAAAATAGGAAGGAGTGTCTCTGACAAGGAATGGTTGGACAACTGAGTCAGAGCATTTCCAAAACGGCAGGTCTTGTGGGGTGTGGCAGGTATGCAGTGGTTAGTATCTATCAAAAGTGGTCAATGAGCCGCCTTGCACATCTGGACAGTGCAGTTTTACCTCGTTGATCTTTGACTTAACGTCTGTTACGCTGGGATTGTTAGTTAACAGCCCTTTTTCTTTTAAGTCCAGCCACAATTTTCCAGTTGGATTGAGGTCCGAGGTCTGACTTTGCCGGTCTAGAACATTCACCTTGTAGTCTTTTCATTTCTGTTTAGCTTTGGCTGGATGCCTCAGATCATTGTCTTGCTTGAAACCTGATCTTCTCCCAAGTTGCAGTTTCCTTGCACACTACATCAGGTTTTCCACCAGGATTTCCTCATTCTTTGCTGCATTTCATTTCATCATTTTACATGATATCTTTACAAGCTGTCCGGTGCCTACAGTTGAGAAACATTCCCGCATCACGATGCTGCCTTTTCCTTAATGGTGGGGATGGTGTGTTTGTGATGATGTGCAGTGTTTGGTATGCGCCAAGCATCTAGTCTGATGGTCAAAAAGCTCAATTTTGGTTTCATCGGATTAACCAAAGAATCTTCTAGTTGACCTCAGAGTCTCCCTCATGCCTTCTGGTGAACTGTATTCTAGATTTTACATTTTTATTTAGTTGACATTATGTTGTAAATATCTGTTTTCATTTTGTGAATTCTAATAACAAAAGCCAAATTGAATTCACTATAATTCAATGTTGGGGCTGCCAGGTGGAGTGGTGGTTAGCACTGTTGCCTCGCAGCAAGAAGGTCGCCGGTTCCTGTGAGGACACCAAGGATCTTTCTGCGTGGAGTTTGCATGTTCTGCCCGTGCAGCTCCGGCTTCCCCCCACAGTCCAAAAACATGCTGAGGTTGACTGGTGTAACCCTGTGATGGACTGGTGACCTGTCCAGGGTGTCCCCTGCCTTCACCCTAAGTCAGCTGGGATAGACTCCAGCCTCCCTGCAACCCTAGTGAGGATTAAGTGGTGTATAGATAATGGATGGATGGATGATTCAATGTTGAAAAGCAATTAAAAGGGAAATATTCAGAGTACTGAAAAAAAAATGTATGCAGTCTATGACAGAAAGGTGTCAGAACAGCTTTGTATGGGGCTGCTTAGCCACAGACCTGTTGGAGTGCCCATGCTGACTCCTTTCCGCTGCCAAAAGTGCATACAATGGACAGATGAGTGTCCATACTGGAGTATTGGACCATTGAAGAAGTTGGTGTGGTCCGATGAATCACGTTTTCTTTCATATCACGTGGATGTCTGGGTGGGTGTGTAAACCTTGGGGAGAGATGGCAGCATTATGGGAGGAAGGGACTACAGCAGTGGGAGTGTGATGCTCTGGGCAACATTCTGCAGGGTACACTGGTTCCTGGCATTCATGTGGTTGTTGCTTTTCTCACATGCCACCTATCTAAACATTGCTTCCCACAGCAAACACACAAACACCTCATGTCAACAGTATTCCCACATGGCAGAGGCCTCTTTCAGCAGGATAATGCACCATGCATGGCAAATATGATTCAGGATTGGTTTGAGTAACATGAAAATAAGGAAAACATGTTGACTTGGCCTCCGAACTCCTCATATCTCAGCCCTATTGAGCATCTGTGGAATGTGCTGGAAAAACACGTCAGATCAATTTGGATTTAGATTTTCTTGGTTTCTCTCAGTGGTATAATTTTGTAAGCCCTTATAATGTAAAGTGCCTTGAGGTAACTTTTTTTAGTGCTATATGAATTAAACTGAATTGAACTGAATCAAAAGATCTACTGCTAATGTCCATTTATCTATATGCATAGAGGGTCACTTTAAAGGCAGAGATGGCCTGCACATCAGGCTGCTGGTCTGAGTCAACACTTGTGCCTTCCCTTGGCAGTAAGTAGATTCGCTCAGCAGTTGCTGCATTGCTCATGTAAACTGCCTATTGAAAAAGTCGGAGAAAAAATGTGATTTTACTGGGAAGTAGCCAGAGGCTGAATGTACAGCAGGGTGTTTCCTAAGAGACAAAGTAGACGGTAACCAAACTCTCCCTGGTTAAGGATGTTTCTATTGTCCGAGCAACGTTCATTAACCAAATATGCGGCAAAACAAGTTCTTCATTCTTCCGACTGGGCGCAATTTTGGAAGCTTTATTGTTGAGCATGATTTCTGTCTCTTGACAGTTTAAATATCTGAGGTTAGGTTCCTATCTGTGTCAATTTGTAATTGCACCACCTAATTTGAGTCATGTCTGTTTTGACTTGTTTCTGTCACTTTATTAATCGATAACAAAGACTGCACTAACCTTGATTTGGCATTCTTGTTTAATTGAATAGAGACGTGACATCATTTTGCATGGGAACAGCTACTGTCCTTTCACTAGACCTGTAAGTAAACATTTGGATTCCAGATGAAATTGTGTAGCTGATACACCAAAGAAATTTAGTCTGCTGGAAAAAGATAAAACACAATGCAGGAGGGCTGCATTTTAGGAGTTCACCTAAAATAGAGAAAGTCAGAAAGGTGAAGTGTTAAAGCAAAAAACATGAAATGAGACTAAGCAAACAATGCTCTCTTCTGTGCTTGATCTACTAACATTCAAAGGCGAACTGTGCCTACTGCATGTATAAGACATGTGTCTGCCCTGAGGCAAGGCCATGACAGTGAAAGAATGAACAGTTTTAATTAGTCAGAGTTGTACAGGAATGTCTTTCAGTATCAAAGAGGGGATGTCGGTTTTTATTCCAGCAATCTTTAAAGATTTTATATGCATGCCAGAAAAATAACAGCAATGCATCCACTGAAGCTACGATATATGCATGACGGTATACACAGGAGCACAGCGTGTGAGACTATCCAATGTTTTGTCTGAAATAGCTGAAACCATTTGGTAACCGTTTCAAGCACATGTCTAGACACTTCTGCTGACTCACATTTTATTGGTCTCTTTACGTGTCTTGTGTCCTAATCTGCCGAATCTGATACTTACTTATGTTAAACTGCACCGAGTGGCTGCATTTGGGCCGTGCATGTTTTCCCTACTGTTTACATTATCTGTAATTTTTTAAAAAGCAAAGCCTCTATCTGCTCAGAGAAGTCTCTTTGGATGAGTTTTATTGCTACAACTTGTCTAAACTGGAAACATATCCCTGTTGTTAATGGAGTCAAAGGGGAAAAGGGAGGTTATGGTCTTGAGTATTTCTCTGAATGACGGTTGACAAAGTAAGTGCTGGTAAAGCAATAGTGCACAAGTATAAAGGTGTGGCACAAAGCTGAATGGCTGCCAAATCCACCTGTCTTCTACCTTCCAGCCCTACTCGTCAGAGGGAGGGAGGAATGTGTGAGTGGGAAATGGAAAGAGAGGTGCACAACAGAGGCAGATTGTAGCGAGACTCTCAGCGACACACACACCGATTTTTTTTTTTTACTCGGATTGATTTAAGGAGAAGATGAAAGACTTTCTGAGGAAGCCACACAGGTAGGAGCATTTTCCAAACCATTTTTTAGTAATGATTACAAAAACAGAAAGTAAGGATAGGAGCTAAATTCAGGTTTGTGCTGTGAGGACTGAGTGTGTGGATATCAAAGAGGTTTTGTGTCCAAAAAGCCTTGATTTAATACATTGGCCTGGGAAGAGGAGATTGGAACACACGAGGCCCCATTTTTACAGATGATCAGTTTGGTATGTTAGTGACCTTGAAATCTGCCAGGCTCTATACCCTAGGTACGAGTTTACATAGTTTACATACACTTGGAAAGACCATATGTATCGTGGCAGTTTTGAGTTTCCAATGATTCTTGTAACTCTTAATTTTCTACAATGGAATCATTAAAACCCAAACAATCATGCATTTTAGTTCTTTCATAAATAATAGTAGGTCTTCTTGAAATATGACAGAATCTGCTGGGTCAAAATTAAACATATAGCAATGCTAATATTTGGTTTAACATCTCTTGGCTAGTTTTACCTCAGTGCTTTCAGTAGTTGTCTGCAAGCTTCTGGTTTCACTTTGACCACTTCTCTTGGCACAGCTAAACTAAATTAGTTGACTTTTTGAGGCTGCCTTTTTAAAAAAAAAACACAAAAAAAAAGCACAGTCCACAGGTTCTCTGTTGGGTTTAGGTCACGTCTTTGGAGAGACCAGTCTAAAACCTTAATTCTAGCCTGATTTAGCCATTTCTTACCACTTTTGGTGTGTGATTAGGGTCAAGTTTTTGTCTCTGCATGTTAAGCTGTTCAACCAGAATACGTTTCTCCTTGTAACTATTTACAGAGACACAGTCGCAGCATCTTTTGCTTCGTCTCATGCAAGACAATTGATATTGGTTTACAGAATCACAAACTAGCTAAATTTTTCCCCCCTGCGGCAGAATGATAATGTGGTGCCATGAGCAAAGCACGTCAGATATTCAGCTGTTGGCTACAAGAGTCGACAGAGTCCTTGTGTACTCCCAGCAGCTGAGGAACTGAAGACCCAGTGGATTACTCTTATTATTGATGGCAATATCATCACAACAATCGGACAATCCTTAGTGGAAGCACATTGTGTGACTAATGTGGCTACCGTTACCACTAACTTTGATCATATGCCCACAGGTCAGATCTCTGTTGAAACTGGAATGCTTAGGGACACTGAGAAATGGTGAAGAGTGAAACTTTAAGAGTGAATTGGAACCAATAAACAAGGACTGAGTGGGTCACTTTGTTTTCATGTGACATGTTGTGCTTCAGGGCTGCAAGGTGGCTCCATCGTTAGCACCGTCGCCTCGCAGGAAGAAGGTCGCCGGTACGCGTCCCGCAGGAGAGGAGCAGACAGACACCTCCTGGGTTTAGGTTGCCTTGAAACAGAACTGGGGACATAGAAAAACATTTACCCACACAGAAATATCACAGGAACTGTAGCTTTTGGAGAAGAATTAACGATTTGTGTTACCCTTGCTGGATAAGAATCTATAAAAATCATGTTCCTGAAATGTTAAACACCTTAACAATCTTACTACAGAAAGCTGGAAGGCAGATAAGTGTTTGAATCGCTGTAGAGGGAAAGGTTAGCAGGAGAGGATAGTTGTAATGACATATTTGTAATTCTATAATATCTGCTGCCTCTTGAAAGTTAAGAATTTCATGGAAAAAACAATCACAGACCTTCACATGTTTCAAGTTGGTGGTCAGATCATCAGCCTATCTGATCATCACATTATAACACAGATTGTATCTACATTGATATGGTCGTCATTAAAGAACGTATTGAAGAGTGGAGGGTGCAGCTTGTATTTTACAGTCTAAAATGACACCAGTTCTCATTCGAGTTAATGGTTGCTGAGCATAAATAATCTATGAGATTAAAATTGCTGGTCTCTTTGGAAAGGTATCACCAACATCCACAACTTTAGTCTCCTATTCTTGTGTTCTGCGTGGCAATAAAATATTATCTTAAATTATTCCCTATCCAGCGTGTTTGTTGCCTAGCGACACTGGACACTACATTTATGCATTGGAGCAAGGAACAGCCTGCTGCCACCAGACTTGTACCACCTTACACTGATCATACACCTGCAACTACATCATCAGCCCCATTGCTCCGGGCCACGTAGTGGACCTGCTGGCCCATCGCAACATGAGTAGCTGGTTCCACTGACGCCTTCTGGAGAGCACAGTGAGAGCAGCCACACAGGTGGGTATTGAGAGTGAGAACACTTTGGAGTTTTGGAAAAGTAAGATGTTTCAGGGAATCTGGTTCTGAGGACATGCAGGTAGAAAACAGGAAGTCAAAGGTGAATATGAGAGTGCAGAAACAAGGAAGAGGAAATGTAGTGGAGATAACAGAGGGACAGCGAAGAGGAGAGGAGATGGAAAGGGCCGAAGAGGATCTAGGACAAGTCATGTGGTACAAAATGCACACAGTTGGATACGTACTTCAAGTAAGGCAGGAAACTACCTTATAATTACACAAGAAACGTCTAATGCAGTGTAGTCGAGCCATCTAAATGAAAGCACGGAGTCAGTGGTGTCAGACAAATGGTATAAGTACAATATCAGTTACTATGTCTGGTGAAAACACCATGTTTGCACCAACAACAGCTTTGCAAAAGTTTCTACAAGGAATGCATTCAGGTAGTGTGGTGGGTCTCAAACACACCGTCCTGTTAGATGACTAATCCTGGATGTAAATGTACAACTTCATACAACTCGTTTACAGCTTCTTTAATAATTAAGCCTTTTCTCAGTGCCTGATTTATACTCTGCTTTGATTGGCTAGTTGTTTCATTTCATTTCGTTTATTAGGATCCTCATTAGCACCAACATAAGCATTGGCTATTCACACATACGCACAGTCACACTTATACACACAACAACCACAAACACAACAGCTCAACTCGTTAAATTTACAATTAAGTAAAATAGGGTAGAGAAGCATATTGTCATTCAGTACAACCTACATTATATCATTCACAGAATTATAAATCCATCATTATTCATCTTGAACTCATAGATAGAATAGAATACATTTTATTTCAAAACACCATTTTGCTTGTCTATACCTCCTTAAGGACTTGTGAATATTGTCTCAACAGCATTTTGAAACGGTCTTTAGTATCCTCTTGAACTAAACACAGTGGTAATTAATTCTACCTAACCTGTTCATTCTGTTGCTCGTAGCATTCAAGAGAGGACAAGTGTTAAAGTATTCCAGTCGTCGGCATAAACATCAAATATTTTCACCTTAGCTCCACAGGAAGTGTCAGAGATCCTAACCTGGAATAAAAGCAGATTAGAGGAGATTGCTCAGAAGTAATAAATAGTACAGAAAAGCAAAAACAAGTTGCTGCCTACCTTGCCTTTAATTGTGTGAAATGTTGTGCCATCTCACCCTGTCACAGCTCTCCTTATCTGTTGTTTTGTTCTCTTGTCCTTCTCTTGTCCTCCTGTTAGCTGGCTGTGCAGAGGGCAAGTCAGAGGGAGAAGATTTGGGGGATGAACTGCAGGAAATGGCAGTTGAAGTATGTTGGAGACAGTATGCATCTACAGTCTACAGGGCTGTGTAGTGGAAAACAAAACATAAATATAAGGGCTGATATAGTTGAAATAATAGTTTAAGCCTACAGTATGCCATGCTTCACATTAAACTACCTATATCAGAAACTACATCACCACACTGGTCATTTGTTTGTACCTCTAACACACAATTTGCCAAAAACTTCAAAGCTTTCAGTGTTCTGCAAACATCCTCCAGCACTGACCAACTTCCAGACCTGTCAGACTTGTATTTATTTTCCTTATGGTACCTGTGGTAGTTTGTACAAACAGTAAAGTTGTTTTATTGCCACATGCATACACCTTCCAAACACTTATGTCCTTTTTCCTTCCTGTGTACGCTGAGCTAAGCGTCCTTCTTGGGTTATTCTCGTAGATTAATCGTAGCAACTGGACTTGCTTGAGTTCCTTGAAGACGTTTCACCTCTCATCCAAGAGGCTAGTTGGGAGTTTCAGATACTTCCATCGAGGGGGAGGAGTAACAAACCCCCAATTGAAACTGAAATTCAGGTGTTAATGGCTCCTTAAGGATATAAGTACCTGGAACTCCCAACTAGTCAGTCAGAACTGATGAAGCCTCTTCGATGAGAGGTGGAACGTCTTGAAGGAACTCAAGCAAGTCCAGTTGCTATGATTAAACTACGAGAATAACCATGACCTGGATGACTGAGAACCTTTACAGACTTCTTGGGGTATCTGTGTCTCAGAACTGTCAAACTAAACGGCATACTGTTGCAGGAATTGGTAATGTACTGTCTGAACTGTGGATCATGTTTTCTATGAATGGCACATTTACCAAGCCAACATGGAGTTCCTTGGAGTTTCTGTATCTTTCTGTATCTTTCTGTCAGCATGAAAGCTTTGGCTGCAGAATTGCTAACTGTTAATTGTGTTCGTTGACTCTGAACAGCCTGCATGCTCATGGTCATTGTAATGACTAGTTTTCTTTTTTCCACCTTTTTAATCGCTTAACAAATATGGATCTGTATGACTAGCTGATTCAAAAAATAACCCAAACAGATACATTTTGTCTGTAATGTTTTGACATACTTACATGTAATTGCAGTGAAAACCCCTTGTTCACTACCTAAGAGCTAAACCAGATTTCCCAAACCACTTTAGACATCTGTGGAAATTAAAACAAATGTACATGGGACTGTAAACAGTGCTGCCTCTGTGCTGTCTCCTAGTTTTCAAAAGTTGCATTTTAATAGCTGGAACATGGAAATTGCAGAAAAAAATGTCAGGATTCTACTTTAGAACATGTTTATAACACCAGAACTACAGCTAATGTCTGATTTCCATCCACATAAAGGTGTAGCATTATTTCTAAACACGTTTTAGCAGATGCAGCAAAGCACAGTGAGCCTCAAACTCTAGTTCTGTTTAAAGCATCCCAAGATGAAAGGGGTGCATTTTATCTTCAAAAACATCATTTTATCAGTTTTAATGTTGATAGACTTTGAAAGGGTTGGCAGTCTTAGGCGTTTTGGTTTTCTTTGTTTTCTTGTGTGTGTATTTCAATTAAAAAATATCTTCTGTGCATCTTAATTTCCACTACCCAGCCCACTGTACTTCATAAACACTTCTTTTTTTTGTGTCTCTGTCTCTTCAGCTTGAAGAGAATATACCATCTGCAGACATCCCACCAAAGCTAACATTTTATCTTTTGTCTCATATTTTATTTACTTACAGATGTTTCGGAAAAAAGCATCTTCCTCCTTGAGAATGAGAAGGATAACAGAAAGCACTAGATGTAATGATTTCCTTTTTTCTCTGTAGAACAAGGTGCAAAACTATGGAGTTATTAACATTCAGCGTTGTCAGAAGAAACCACATGGATATAGATGCAAGCTGTACACGGATCAGTCCAAAACATACAACATTTTAATTTATAAAGTAAACATATTTAGTTTGTTTCTCAAGACTAACCAAGATTTTATTTTTTTAAAAAAAAGAAATGTCTTGAGTTTAGACCTCTGAATTGAATACGTGTGGGACTTTTATTGTTTTCAGTAGATGAGAAACTTGACTCTTTGATTTGGACCTTCATATCAAATATACCCAGGTGGTTTCAGCTTTGACAGCGTTAGATGTTTAACTGAAAACACATGTTTCAGTCTTAAATTCTGTGTGAACATTTCCAACCAAATGTCTTAGAATCCACTGTGAGAATATCCAAATCATTGTGGGTTTTTGGGTTTTATTTTAATGTTTAACATTTGTAGAACTATTTTATGTGCCACAGTCGATTAATGTAATCTGTTAACATCTTTTCCAGTGTTTTGTGATTGATGTCATGTTATACAGTTGTTTTTGGCTGAATTCCCGTTACAGTAAAGTGATCAGTCTTTCTTTAGACTGTGAACTCATGTCATTTTCATTAGTTCTTGCCATTTAATAGATTAAAAATCCCAGAATAATTGGTAATGAGAATATCTATTAGTTGGCACCCTAATGTTATAGTTGTGCAGATGTAGTTCACAAAGTCTCTTTGATGTTGAAAGGCTTTGACGTTTTACATTCATGTATTCTGTCACATCAGGTAAAAAACGGTTTCTACTTTTGTCCTTCAACAACCAAAAGGCAGTCCAGAGGATAGGCACCCTTGTCGTTTAGTAGTTTTACTGTAAACGATGCCAAATTGTTTTCTGCTCCCTTGTGTGTTTGTATTGGGACACATCACAGTAAGAATCGGGTAAAACTGCTTTGTCCAGATGTGCAAGGCTCATTGAGACCTATTTACACAGGCTCAATGCTGTAATGCATGCAATTACTTATTTTACATTTTATAGTTTTAATTATTTGACATTACTTTGTAGAAATCTGTTTTCACTTTGGCATGACAGAGTTTTTATTTGGAATTTAAAAGAAAAACAAACAAAAACAACAATTATATTCAACAAAATTCAATGTTAAAAAGCAATAAGCTTTCAAGGAAGGTGTTTACTTTCAATAGGCGCTAGACAGTGGCTACAGTCATCATTCTTTGGTTGAAACAGTTTGTCTTGATATTTGCTGTGTTGGTGATTTGGGTTTGAGGGTTCAGGGCTGCTGGTGTGGCTCTTTGGTTTTTTCAGACATTGTTCTTCTTGTTCCACTGTGTCGTGTGTGCAGGGTCAAGTGGTGGTGGATGTTCCGTGTGCATCTCTGACCTGAATGCTTTGAGCCTGTACTTGTTCTTCTGCTCTTCACCCTCTCTGCCCTTCACTGTCACTCTCTTGGATCTTCTACTTCCCATAATATTCACCCTTATGAAACTCATTTCTTTGATCCCTTCGTTACATTGCTTTTATTTTCTCATTCTTTCTTGCACTTTCCCATATTCCTGTCAGGGAGAATAGACCGTGGGCGGAGCTTGTCCTTCCATGAGGTACGGGGCCAGCGCGAGGTGGAGATGAGGGCCGCGACCGAAGAATCCTCCAACAGCAGCAACGGTTTAGGAGGCGGTAGCAGCACCGTTCTACAGCGCCTCCTGCAGGAGCAGATAAACCGGAACTATGTGCTGCAACAGCAGCAACAACAACAACAACAAGCAGGAGGAGGCGCAGGAGGTGGAAGTGGAGGAGGTTACTCAGTACAGGGACAGGTTGGTCCATCGGATGACCACTCCATGACTCCACACATTGCTCGACAAGAGCCCCAAGGACAGGAGTTGCAGACAGACAATGGCTTGGAAAAACTGGGCTCCACCAGAGGGGGAGGAAACAGTGGTGGGGGAGGAGGTCTAGGGACCGGAGGAGGA
This sequence comes from Stegastes partitus, assembly GCF_000690725.1. Classification (NCBI taxonomy): domain Eukaryota; kingdom Metazoa; phylum Chordata; class Actinopteri; family Pomacentridae; genus Stegastes; species Stegastes partitus. The sequence goes on from NW_007577911.1 coordinate 587,102, forward strand.
GGAAGTAGCAGTGGAGGTGGTGGGAGCAACCAAGGGCAGTGTCCGAACTCCGAGGACCTCCCTACATATGAAGAGGCCAAAGTGCAGTCACAATACTTTCGTGGCCATGTTCCTCCTCCTCAGCCTCAGCAGCAGAGCAGCCAGGTCCAGCAGCCTCCTCTTCCCACCTCAGTGGGTGCTGCCTTCTATGTCACTGGGGTGAGCAGTGCCAAGGTACGCACTGAGGGTCGCCCCACAGTGCAACGAGTGAGTGGCGCAGGAAAGGTGCACCAGGATGATGGACTGAAGGATCTGAAGCAAGGGCACGTTCGGTCTCTCAGTGAGCGACTTATGCAGCTCTCATTGGCAACCAGTGGCGTGAAGGCTCACGCTCCTGTTACCAGCACCCCACTCTCACCCCCACTGCCTCCTCCAGGGCCACCTGGTGACTATTACAAATCACAGCATCGCGGCCCACCTCCAGACTACCCTTTCAAAGGAATGGGTTCCCCCACCAAACAGCAAGAGCCTGGAGGCCACTATTACCAGGAGCAGAGAGGGAGAGAACATTCGAGGGAGGTGCCTCATGTCCGATACCAGCCTCCACCTGACTATGGCTCATTCAGGTAAGGAACACAGATATTCCTCATTCGCACACACAGTATGCACTCCCAAAGCCACTTTGGTATTGAATATTTTAAAAACCTATAAATAACTAGTGAATGAAATGTATGGCCCAGCACTGCTCAGACCTTCTTTTACTTTCACATTTGCTTTTTGGGTCAGTTTCATTAGTAAGGTGGACATAAATACAAGTACAGATGAATCCTAATTTTGCTTTGAGACTCTGCCAGCTACCATTTATGGGGAAAACTGTGTGATCTCCATTCTTTCCAGTTGCAGTTTAAAGTTAAAATCAATCTCAGTGGCAATCTTGGTGTGTGTTTGCTAATATTTAAATTGCAATGCATTATTTCACAGTTACACTCCTTAAAAATGAACAGAATTTATGACTTAGCTTCCAATAGACTAAAAGAAAAAAAAGAAGTGAGACCTTTTCATAGTTTCTCAATAGTATTTTGTGAGACGATAAAGAGATCCTGTTGGGCCTGTTCACCCTAAGTCTTATTTATGTCAGAGCAAACCAGATTTAAACAGACATGAATACCACAGAATTTTAATCATCAGGACAGGACGAGCTGGGACATGATCTGCTTGACTTTGATGACGTCTCTCTGAATGTTAAAGGTAGGAATTTTTCTACACAAAGTCAATTGACAGTGGTGTTTTCCCACCTTGCTCAAAAACAAGTCCTGCTCTGTGAGCAAGCAAACAACAGGTGAATCAGCCATGAGTAAAGGGTGTCTACAGCCTTAATGCAACAACCTGTCACAAAATATGCACCGTAGCAATAAAATATTTACTTTCACAGAACACAGGACACCTATTAATAATGTTTAACATAACCGTATGCTTTGAATGTAGGTTTGGAGATGCTCTGATCCAATGCAATGCAATTCTAAATGTTTTTGTATTTATTATTTTTACTAATATTTGTCAAACACTCACACCAACTCTCCACCCTCTAATCGGCAGAATGCAGCCTCTTAGCTGCACTCTTGCACACACATTCATACAGAGCAGGTGTGTTCGGGACCCGTACAAGCTTTTTGTTTTTGTTACCATGATGCACTCATTGTTTTGAAGCAGTGGCTCGTGGTCATAAAATGTACAGCAGAACAATTTAAAACTTGTTAATCAAAGCAATCTTATTTGAATAAAAAAATTAATAGAATAAAGTTTGGATGGGTCAGATAGTCGTGGTTGTGTTGACTGCCTCTAGGCTCCCTTATCCACCTCATTTCTCCCAATTGCTGGCTACTCCATGACCTTTGTTCACATCTTGACTGCCATTTCCTCTTACTGGCGATACGTTGTGTGCATACATGTATATTGTATGTGTAGATATGTGTAGATGTTAACCGCTCAGTATGCAGTTATATGTCCTGTTATCATGCCAGGTATTCTTTCAATGTTATCAGTACTGGTGCTATTACTGGTCCTTGGTTTCACTAACACCAAAACTTTTCACAGGCTGTGTTTTTTCTGTAAAACCCTTTTTTCATGAAACAAAAGAAGTCATCAAATGGTAAAAAGCTGTCTAAATGCAAATCAATCAGACAAGAACACTAACTTAATAAGATCTGATGTAAAACAGCACAATGCACAGGATCAGACCACAGAACATCTCAACAGTACTTGACTAAGCATTCAATGCAGTAATGCTCTGCACACATTCTGATTTTTTTGTTTTTCTAACGTAGTAAGTGTTAACATTGGACACCTATCCCTATTTCTAGTTGTGTATCTGATTTCAGTTGTACATTAAATGAATTTAAGGCATAGGCATAGAATAAATGGCATCTGGTTCATATTCAAAGGAATCAGGGAATACTGGAACACTGTTCTTCATAAACAGATGCCTCTTTTGTGCCCTTGAACAAAGCACTTAGAACAGCCTTGTGTTGACAACGAGCTGTGCAGTGACAGACATGATGAGTAAGGCAAGTAAAAACTATTGCATTACTGTGCTATGAGCTAAGTAGTTTACTACAGTTTAAAGAAACTACTACTCAGTACTTTATTTTCATTATTTATTAATCATTTTACTATTTCTTCAAGCCAAAATACTATAAGAATCACTGCTCCCAGCTTATTGGATTGACGGATTAAATGCTTTTTTGTTGTAAACAATAGTTCACTGATGTATGAAAACGTCAAACGTGTAAAGTGTTTGACATCAAAAATATATAGATTCTATGCTATTACCAAGGTCTTGTTATATTGATAGTTGTACCTTGCTTTTAATCACAATTTACAGCATAATGTTATATTACAAACACCTCAGTAGCTGAACCGTACGGCTAATTGCCACATTGTGATATTTAGGCTTGTTTTTGTTTATTATTATCATCACTCCACTGACAGCACATGCTCAATCTAAAATTAATATATAGCATCATTTTAGTCTCCCTCCTCCTTACATTTTTATCTATCAACTATCTTATTTCTCTCCTAATTGGTGCACTGTGAACAATGATTATAATTAAAATTAGAATATGGGGCAGCCGATGGCCAAATATACACAAAATGCATTCAGACTTGCCACACACTGGCTCTGTCAGTAAACAGAAAAATCATAGACCACTTTAGCTGGCTTAAAACATGTTCATTGTTCTGTACATCAAAACAAAGATAAATACTGTGTAACTGCAGAGCTGATCTCTCCTCAGGTCCAGCAGGGAGGGCTTGGTTCACTCCCAGAGGCCCCTTCACCAGCATAGTCCCACCTCCTCTGTCACCTCCGTGGGCTCCTTGTCTCGTGCCCAGTCCTCCACCATCAGCAGCATGCTCAGTGCCTCCCACTCATCTCATCCTTCCTTCCCTCACCAGCAATCCCACAGCCAAGGAGAGCCCTTTCCTAGCATGGGCCCTCGTAGCCCACAGGGTACTGGCTCCCACCATGTGGCTGAGCCTTTCACACCAATGCCTATTCACCCAACATCACAGAGGGGTCATGTTTTCTCTCTTGACCCTTATGGCTCCACCCCAAGGATGCACCAGCACCAGCACCAGCACCAGCACCATCCATATCAACAACAACAACAACAACAACAGCAACAGCAGCAACAGCAGCAGCACCAACAGATCCAAGGACCTCCGCCAGTCCAGCTGCCGATCCAGCCTGGACATTACCCCATGCCACATTCCTTCTCCCACCTGCAGGGGGAACCATTCGCAATGATGACCCGTGCCAATCAGATGGTGGATGTACTGGCAGAGGAGAACAGGATGCTGAGGCAGGAGATGGAGGCCTGTCGCGAGAAAGTCACCCGTCTGCACAAGGTAACATATCAGAAGCATAGAGGCATAGAGTTTTTCCTTAGAGGAAGGTACAAGTTTGAGTCTATCTTAAAACAATACTCTGATGAACATCACAAGGGTCTTTCTGGCCATACTGAGCTCAAAGTTAACTAATTTCCCCCAAAAGTAGGAGAGAGAGAGGGAGGGGCAAAACAGGAACCAACTAGAGACAAAAGGGAGAAGGAATCACTATGTTGTTCCTTCAACAAGCATACACAAAAGTTTACACATACTTGTTTGCCATGTATATCGTGGCAATCTTGAGTTTTCAGTGACGCCTATAACTCTTAATTTTTTTGACCACGTCATTTAAACACGTGTCTTTGTCACAAAAACAAACAATTGTGCATTTTGGATCTCTCGTGTCTCGTGATCTTTCATGTCCCTTGGCCATTCTCACCCCAACTCGGTACTTTTGGTGGTCGTGCAAAAGCTTTTGAGAAGCTTCTGGTTGTATGTTTGACATCTTGATCTTTCTGACACCAGCTTGTTTCTTCATCACAGTGCACAGGTTTTTGATGTGGTTAGAGTCATGACTCTGTAGCCTGATTTAGTCTTTATTTACAACTTTTGAAGTGTGTCTGTGTCCAGGACCCACTCTTCATGCTGATGATTTATTTATTTTTTGTTCCTAAGAGGTGTGGAGGTTCTCCTCCTTTATTATTCCATTTAATTTGTGTAAAGCACCAGTTCCACTGGCAACAAAACGGCCTTCGAGCATGATGCTACCAATGCTGCCATGCTTGGCGGTAGGTATGGTGTTCTTGGGGTTTGTAGCCTCACTCCTCCAAACATATTGCTGGTTATTGTGGCCAAATACAGTCAGGCCCATAAATACAGTCGTGGAAAAAATTATTAGACCACCCTTGTTTTCTTCAATTTCTTGTTCATTTTAGTGCCTGGTCCCACTAAACGTATATTACCTGAAGAATACAATGAAACTTGCAACTCCCCTTGTGACCAACGAGAAATCCCAGGCCCAAGCTTGTTAATGTTACTGTGGGTAGCGTGCAGGTGTTAATTACACAGGTGTTAATGCATTGTAAAAGAAAAAGTGGTGATAACCTTTGAAGTTCAGATGACTGGGTTAACTCATTTACAATACATTCATTCATTGGTTCCCAGTTTTGTTTGGATTTTGTTGTCTGTGCAGATTCCCTTGTGCTTTGGTTAAATTCAGTTTGACCTTTGATTCTTCGTTGGAGCAGCCCAGATTTGCCAGTGTTAACCTAGCTTATATTTTAAAATTAAGCTCAGGCTGTAAACCATGAAGGCACCAAGCTACACTTGTTAACAGATGACCAACCCAACTGTCAAAATGCAATAGTCAGTATCTGGCCGGTTTTGACTGATGCCAATTGTTATGTAACAAAAAATTAAACACATCTCTTTGATTGTATTGTTCTACTCTTTCTGTGTCTGTGGGTAGTTGGAAACAGAGATACAGCTGGTATCAGAAGCCTATGAAAACCTTGCTAAGTCCTCCTCCAAGAGGGAGGCCCTGGAGAAAACCATGAGGAACAAGCTAGAGCTGGAGGTGCGTCGACTGCATGACTTCAACAGGGACCTCCGAGGTGAGTGAGCCGGAAGGTGAAATTGCCCTGCTGTAATTGTTTGAATCACATTCCTACTGCAACTTGCAAATCAGACACAAGTTGTGTGTTTTGTCTTTCCAACAAATTCAAAACATTTCCAGTAATTTACTGGGGAGAAGGGGTGACAGGTTAATGAGTCCCATATATGACAAACCATAGTCACAACTAAAAGCAACATTTATTGAAATGCTTGTTGGCATATCACCATGTATAAAAGTAAAATTAGTTTTTAAGACCATTGTTTGTTTATCTTAAATGTACATATTTACCTCAACTTGCCTAAACATTATCCTTATCTTCATCTAAACCTGAACCTAACCTGACCTTAATTTAACTTTAAAGTTCCTCTCTGGTCATTGATTAAACATCTAAAAACTTGTCTCTGTTTATCAAAGTTACGTATTTAGAAGTTCATGGATAAACTCAATGTGGCTGTGGCTCAGGTGGCTACAATCGTAGCTACCACCACCGGAATGAATGTGTGTGAATGAATAATTGACAGTGTAAAGCAACTTTGAGTGCCTCGAAAAGCGCTTCATAAATCTGATCAATTTAATTATAAATTGCTTTATTTGCGTTAGCTTGAGTACATCAGCTCACCAAGACTTTGGTCAAACACTGTAAAACTGCTGTACACTACACAAGAGCAGAAGTCATTTGAGTTAAGCGGTATATAGATGATGGATGGATGGATCTTGTCAAGCTCCGGCTATTTTGAACAGCCGTCGATGCACATCAGATAATTGGTAACATTAACTGTTAAATAAGAAATCAAAGTAGAGCAGCATTTCATAACTGTCATACTGACATAGTTTTCAACCAGCCTTTATACGACAACACCATATACAATTACCAAAATTCCGCTTGTGTGCCACCCTAAGATTTTCAGTGGCCACATCTTGCCAATGTTATGAAAAATTTCTGGAGGTTCCCTTACCTCTTTATTTGGGAAAGTTTTTAGACTCTCCGAAAAGGGAGATAGGGGTGACTTGCAGCAAATCACTATAGCTATAGGACTATAGGAGACAAGTACAAGAACACTTTTGAAATGTAATCCAAGTAAACAGTGTTTTTGTAGCCTGTAAATGGTAATAAAATGCATTGCCAAATATCAGCCAATAGCAGATCGAGCAAACCTTCAGCCATTTGACTGGAGCAAACCAAGTAAAGTACCGTAGTATGTTCAGTATGTTTGTCAATACACTAAGCATTTGTGTTGTGTGATGTTGTGTTAAAGAGCGCATGGAGACGGCAAACAAGCAGCTTGCTGCTAAAGAGTGTGATGGCTCAGAAGACAACCGCAAAACCATCTCCCAGCTGCTCACACAGAGTAAGTGCTACACACTCACCTTGGAGCGTTCAGGATTTCACTGAATGATGTCGATGTCTGGATAAGTTTATGGTCTGAATGACAGGATGTGTCCCAAAACAAACAAAGCTGGTTTTCTCTGGTAAGATTCTCAAGTCTGTGACAAGCCTGTGGCACTACAACAAAACACAACTAAAATGACTCCATTCTACATTTTTTAGAGAAAATAATAATCCTTCTGAAGAGACACATTATCTGAGATACCCACAAAGACTTCTCATGGCATTCATATTTATTTGATATGTGACAACAGCTTTATACATTTCATGGATGACAAAACGGGCCATAAGTTATTCACGTAGTTTAATTGTAGCAACTGGACTTGCTTGAGTTCCTTTAAGACGTTCCACCTCTCATCCAAGAGGCTTCATCAGTTCTGAGTGACTAGTTGGGAGTTCCAGATACTTATATCTTAAGGATCCATAAACACTGAGTTTCGGTTTCAGTTGGGGGTTTGTTGCTCCTCCCCCTCATTATGTGAGTCGTTAGTGCTCCCCCTGCCACAATGGGGTTCATTAGGGTCTTTTGTGGCTAGGTGTGAATGTGGTTTCATTTTCCTGGGGAGAGATCTTAGGACTGAATTGTAAACAGGTGAGAGGTGATGCCTCAGACCTCCACCTCTGCTGAGGGATGGTCTTTCCAGTTTGACATAGACGGCTTCTTTCGCCCCTCTCTCAAACCATCTGTCCTCCCTGGCCAAAATCTGTACATTATTGTCTTTGAATGAGTGTCCTTTGTCCTTGAGATGCAGGTGGACTGCTGAGTCCTGTCCTGAGGAACTGGCTCTTCTCTGCTGAGCCATGTGTTTGTGGAGGGGTTAGTTTGTCTCCCTGATGTACAGGTCAAGGCATTCCTCACTGGACTGGACTGTGTACACCACGTTGCTTTGTTTATAAGTAACTGGAACTCCCAACTAGTCAGTCAGAACTGATGAAACCTCTTGGATGAGAGGTGAAACGTCTTCAAGGAACTCAAGCAAGTCCAGTTGCTACGATGAATCTACCAGAATAACCATGACCTGGATGACTGAGAATCTTCACAGACATGAGCCATAAGTTCTAATTATTGTATTTAACATAAAGAGATCACCATAGATATGCTGTAGACTGCATATGCCCTTTTCAAAAACAAAACTACCCACAGCTTTGCTAGAGCAAGGAGAGCCCACACAGACTGCTTTATTCCATTCATTAATTAAAGGTCTCAAAATTTAAGGGGCTCTATTAGCAGAAATGGAATATTCCTTATTATGTTTTCATTCAGGCATGTGGTAGTGTAGCTAGCACAGCCTCACAGCTTGAAGGTCCTGGGTTTGAATCTGGGGTCTTTCTGTGTGGAGTTTGCATGTTGTCAGAGCAGCTTGGGTTCTCTCCGGGTTCTCTCCGGGTTCTCCCACAGTCCAAAGACATGCTGAGGTTAACTGGTGATTTTAAATTGTTGGTAGCTGTGAATGTGAGTGTGCTTGGTTGTCTCTCTGTGTAGCCCTGAGATGGACTGGTGACCTGTCCAGGATGTCCCCTGTCTTGTTTTTGTAGATGAGGTTATATTCTTGTGTCGTCAGACAAAGAAACGCTGCGTGAAAAGGAGAAGCTGGAGATGGAGCTGAATGCACTGCGCTCCACCACCGAGGACCAGAGGAGACACATCGAAATCAGAGACCAGGCGCTCAACAACGCCCAGGCTAAAGTGGTCAAGCTGGAGGAAGAGGTGAGGTTCTTACTGGATGTACTCGTAGTATTCAGAACAGCTTCTACTGCTTGTTGTGTAGTTATCAGAAAAGTTTGATTTAGGAGGATAAATAAAGCGGCAACCACATTCGAAAAAGCACCTCAACCAGTTTGGGCTAAAGTCATTCCAGCTTACAGCCACAAGGAGCACGTGATCACATGCAGAGGCTCACGTGTGTTCTCATATAAACACAACTACACATCAGGTTGCTGTGGTGATAGAGATCACATGGAAATAAAAACAACTGTAATTGGCCAGCGTGGTGATGCAGAGGAATGATCGATTTAGAAAAACTTTAGAATCGAGAAGCAAGCTGTAAGAATTTCTAAACTCTCCAGTTTAGCAGAGAGAAACTTGCATAGCCTTTGATGGATCTGCAAGATCAGTGTGCCAAGGACAGTTGGCGGTTCTTTTATACGAGCCGGTCTGTAATGTCGCACATAATCCAGAGCAGGTTATGTGTGCTCTGAGCCACAGTTGTAGCATTGAAAGTGTCTAAACTTGGTGTTACCTCGCTAACCTCAAATCCTGCTTTGTGGTCCCTGGTCTGTTCCTTCTTTAGTTTTGTAATAATGTATTGAGCAACCTGGATGTTTTGTTTCTGTAATTTTGCATCAGCTCAAGTAAAATCCAGTTCTCCACATCCTGCACGTGGGTCCTCCTCTCTCTGAATGGAACCTTTACATATCCCTTTATTTCTGATGCCAGTAGAGATGGATGACAGTGAATAATGAATTAAAACTGTATGTATCAGTTGCAGGACTCTAATGAACACCTCATGTTGACTATAAATCAAGCTCAACATGAATGAGTCTAATTACTCTTAAGGTTCATTTAGTTTATCATTTCTTCACATGTTTATCATCTATTCATAATAAATAGTTTTTATGTTTAGTTATGTCGGCGCTGAAGTTCCAGTGAGACTTGCTGCTTGATTTCTTTTTACATTAGACAGAGGGCAGGAACAGTCGTAATGTCATGTGCGCCTTTAGAGACTGTACAGCATTGCAGTAACAGCATGCATCCTTTTTATTGCCATTGAGGAACAAAATTGAAACGAGTGCTGACTTCACGTGTCATTAACTTTGCTTCTACTAGGTTTTTGAACAATTTCATATCTCTGTTGGAGATTTGACGGTTGTAGACATAACAGGAAATGTAGTAGAGGGAGACAGTTGGAATGACGCCATGTGACAAAGGGGGTGACCTTGAAACCATGACTTCTGTAGTTCAGCCTCCATAAGTCTGTGCTTTTTTATTTGTAGAGAAAGTGCTTCTGGTGAAATCAAACAACAGAAAACCAAAACATCTTTAGCAGGTTGTGGACCACAGGAAGGAGCCAGATCATAGGTATTAGATCCAAGTAAACGGTGACTGAATAAGCTGAAATGGTGATGTTAAAGAAATACAACACAGTTTTACTTGCACTCACAGAGTGTATACATTTATACACGCTGCTCTGTAAATTCAAAGAGGCTTCTTCATCACATTTGGGTCCTATTTTTAGAATTTAAGGACCGAGGCACATTCGCCTCTGAAAATCAGGTCACTTTATTGTTTGTTTGGATTCTTGGCAAGTAGCTTGTGTCTCCCGGTTACCAATGTTTGTCTTTAGTTGAAAATCCCTCACTGCTTCTACGTCCAACGTTCTGGCCTAGTGTTGGCCTGGTATCTTACACCAGAGTCTCCTCACAGATCTGCTGACCTATCTGTGGGTCCTGGTGGCTGTGGATGGGAATAGCTGCAGAGAGGATCTGAAGCAAAACATGCTTTGCTGCTCTCAACCATTTCAAAACATTCAGGGTTGGATAGCGCTTTTATACTAATTACTTTCGGCATTATTGTCTGTATTAGTCACCAAACATACTAAATGCACACCCTTGATACTGCTGCAGATGGCGTCCATGCCCTGTTGATACTGTTTTAATTAGAGTCACACTGAAGAGAAGTAATTGACGTATTGTAGCTTCTTTAATATCTCTAACTATACATGTCACATGGGGTAAATGGCATCCTGTACAGGTCAGGAAATGGGCAGGACCTGGACAAAAGCTGTCCTCTGCCACACAACACCTGCTTGTTGAGCAGAACAAAAGAGCTCCAAGCCTCTTTCTTCCTCCATTCTTTTCTCTATCATAACGAAAACGCCTTTGGATTCTCAGCCCTGCACGTGTCTTCTCTCTCCTCTTATCCCTGCAGTCTGTTCTTTATTTTTTCACACAGTCACTCTGATCTGAATAAGTCTAAGAGAATAGAAGGGACTTGAATACATCTCATGAGCATAGGCAGCATCAGTCATTTTCTCCAACAGATTTCTATTTGTTTGGACACTAAACAATGTAATGCATTATTGAGCATCAGTTGTTTTATTTATTTGTTTTCTTTATTTCCGACATGCTACAGTATCATAAAGACTAAAAAGTAGAGTCTCTGGTGTTCTAATGACTGACTAGTTGGGAGTTCTAGATACTTATATCCTTAAGGAGCCATTAAGTATCTGGATCTCCCAACTAGTCAGTCAGAACTGATGAAGCCTCTTGGATGAGAGGTGAAACGTCTTCAAGGAACTCAAGCAAGTCCAGTTGCTACAATTAAACTACAAGAATAACCATGACCTGGATGACTGAGAATCTTCACAGACATTGAAGCAGAATGTTTAATAGTTTAAAAAAAGATCATAGCACCATTAGCTGTAACTGTGAGGCTGCACTGTAATGATGTTACCAGTAGTGGTCAGCAATAGTCATGTCAAGTTTAAAACAGTTCTGACGAGCTTCTGCTCTTTTACGCCATGCATTCACTGAATCATTTGTGTGTGTGTGTGCTTGTGTGTGTAGCTAAAAAAGAAGCAGGTTTATGTGGAGAAGGTGGAGAGGATGCAGCAGGCTCTGGCTCAACTTCAGGCAGCCTGCGAGAAGAGAGAACAACTTGAACATAGACTTCGTACAAGACTGGAGAGAGAGCTGGAGTCACTACGCATGCAACAGGTAACACACAAAGAACAGACAAAAACAAACAAATATCTACAGACAACAAACACAAATACAGGGGGGACCTTTACTCAGGTGGTAAAGTGGGTTGTCCACTAAGTGTAATGTTGGTGGTTCAATCCCCCCAGGTCCCTTCGTGTGGCTATAATATCTATAACTCACTGATCTCTCCTATCAGTATATTTAATCACTAATAACAGCAACAAATGTATTAATGGTGATTTATTCTGACTTCACCAGACCAGCTGGTGTCACTAGATGGCACCGTGGCTCCATGTCACAAATGTGTTTATTGTAGCAATATATGAACTTACAGACCTACAGATGTGTTTTAAGACAATGAAAGGACTTTTTACCAAGTCTGATGATACAGTGCAGTTGTAGGACCTTTTAATAGAGCTAGGAGTGAATTTTATTGTTAAACAAGTTGTAAATTAACATCTCCATTGCCGTACTCTTTAAATGTTTTAAATCTAATACATAATACATTTTATTTAAAAAAAAAACAAAAAAAAAACTGAAAAGCTGACAGCTCCAGACATAGACCTCTACCTCACTTATCACATGTCACTTCATCTCTTCCAGCGCCAGGGAGGCTCTCAGAACAGCGGTGCGGTCCCCTCAGAGTACAACGCAACAGCCCTTATGGAGCACCTAAGAGAGAAGGAGGAGCGGATCCTGGCTCTGGAGGCCGATATGACCAAATGGGAGCAGAAATACTTGGAAGAAAGTGTGATGAGGCAGTTTGCCCTGGACGCCGCTGCATCTGTTGCCACTCAGAGGTACATTTCATATTGTGAGCCACAGTCTCAGAGTCTGACGTCTGAGCAGCGGCAAATTATTTATCCTTTAAAGCTTCTAAAGAGATCTCATCCCAAAACATGTCGACGTTGTTTATCATCCATAAAGATGAACAGTCGAGCCAGCAGATGTGTTGGCTGTAAAAAAGGAAGGTTGTGTGCTGAGGTCTTAAAATCCATGTTGCTGGTTGCAGTTCAAGTAGTTTGAGGGGGGAGGAGCATGCAGATGGGAAGAGTGTGGGGAAGGAGGGAGATGGCTGGAGTTATGTTGTGTTGGGGTGAGGAGGGGAGAGAGTTCAGCCTCCTGACAGCCTGGTGTGTAAAGCTGTTGCTCAGTCTGGTGGATACCAGCCAAGAGGCTCCAGTATCTTTTCCCAGAAGGCAGCAGACTGAAACAAGCTGGGATGTGCTAATCACTGCATTTTGTTGTGCTCTGTGCAGTGACAAAAAAGTCAAATCTTACCTTAATTCATGTTGGAAATAAGTGGAAGTCTATGCATATGCTGTAAGTAGTCATACCACTCCCGGGCTGAAGAAGGAACTAAGTCTGAAATGCTCACCTCTGAACCATGTTGTGGTTTTCAGGGATACATCTGCAGCAGTGATAAGCCACTCTCCCAGCAGCAGCTACGATACATCGGTTGAGGCTCGTATCCAGAAGGAAGAAGAGGAGATTCTCATGGCCAATCGGCGCTGTCTGGACATGGAGAGCAGGTAAACAAACTGACATATACATGCACCTCCCTGGGACCTGGACATGGAAGCACTGAATTCAGTACAGCCTTGTAAATGTTCATTTAACTTGAGAAGGTTATCATCCAAGTTTCTCTGTGATCAGGTTTTGTTTTCCGGTTTTAGGCTTTAGGTTCTTCAGTGTGTCCTGAACAGTTTGTTTCTGCTCTCTCCAGGTGTTAATCAAACTAATAAGACCTAAGCTGGCACATGGTGCAAAGGAAAGTTCTCAAAGTGCCCGATATAGTTGTCATCCATACTTAACTGTCGACTGATTATCACTGACAAATGGGTGTAAACTCTGCGTACCAAACATCTGGATGGAGAGTGAAAAAGCCTGGTGTTAGAACTAGTGTGGTTCAATGCTTTGATGAGCAAAGCAGATCAGCAGCATAACTGTGTCTGACTCCACAGAGCCACAGAACTGCCTCTAGTTTTCTCAAAGACATTATAAGGCCCATGAAAATGTTATATCTGTGTTTTTTTTTGGAAAAAGTGAACCTGCTCTACTGTTGATAGAACTCCCCACCTGTGTCCTTTTAGTGCTAATGATGCAAGATGCTTGTCAGTTCCTATGACTTCATTTCTGATTATTGAAAGAAAAAGGAAAAAAAAAAAAAGCTGACATGAACATGAAGTGGAGCAGAACTGAAAATCAGTGTTTTTCTCAGTACAAGACTCCTGTAATTCCCAGTGTCGCACTGTCCTACAGTAACTATGGCTCCATTCTACCCCTCTCTAATCTAGAATAAAGAATCTCCATGCCCAAATCATTGAGAAGGACGCCATGATCAAGGTGCTCCACCAGCGCTCTAGAAAGGAGCCCATCAAATCAGATGTACCGTCTGCCATGCGGCCCTCCAAGTCCCTGATGTCCATCTCCAACACTGGTTCTGGTGGTTCAGGACTTCTCTCTCACAGCCTGGGACTCAGTAGCTCACCAATCACAGAAGAGCGCAAGGACACCAGCTGGAAGGGCAGTCTGGGTAAGAACCAACAGCCTTTCCAGCTAATGCAGAAGATGTTCCACAGTGACACTTTTAAGAGAAGCAGCTGAAATGGTTCTGTGGGTAAAAATCACTTGTAGAAAATGTTTTACTGTCAGTGCTTTTAAGGTAAAGTTGTTCTCATGTTTCTCCAGGGGTTCTACTGGGTCCTGAGTTTCGCACAGAGTCTCTCAGGGCAGAGTCAATCTCATCATCCCCCTCCCCAGTACTGCCATCAACACCGATGACTGCAGGCCATTCAAAGACGGGCAGCAGGGACAGCTGCACACAGACCGACAAAGGTCAGAGTCAGGACACCAGCAAGCCCAGCACTCCAGCCCTCCAGAGCATGACGTTGCCTGCCCGTCTGACCAACCCCAGCCCTGTCTACATCCCCGACCGCATAGCAGGTCAGCTCACACTGTCTGTCAGACATGTTACACCGGTGTCGTACTTGCTGTGTTCATGAGTACACAAGGGTCTGCTTTTAGATCTGTACAGACTTGTCTGCGACATTCATGTACAGCCCAAGATTAGTGTCCACCTGGACTACACTACAAGGGGTAATAGTGTTCATGCTTGGCAGTCGTGTGCAGAATACGTATTTTACGACCTACTGCACTACACTAGTATAATGTAAAGTACCAGGGTACTGTGTGCGTACAGTATTGTCGCATGTATGATGAGCATCCCCCCAAAAATACATCAACCCCTGAAGTTGGTACAATCACAAGCAACAAAAACACTGTATTAATTGTAGTAATTACTGTTGGGTGATATTTTTGGTTTAGTATGATGCTTTTTTTAAATCCTTAAATATTACAGCTGTATTATACCTGCTGTTTAATAGTCAGAGTCAGTAAAACACAGCCAAAAACGTACCACACTTTCCAGGGTGGAGCAGCCTAACCGGAGAGTCAGTGCAGCACAGTCTTAGCTTCATGGATTCACCAGCAAATTTAGCAGGATATCTCTAATTTCCTGTATAGGAAATACCGGCTAACCTACAACATTAGAGGTTTACAGAACAGATGTACTGAATCATTTGTATTCCAGAAAAGCTGACAGGTGATTTTTTCCTATGTTTGTGTCACCTGTGTGTAGATGTACCAGTGTTACACAGCAGCACTCTGGAGCGGAGGCTCCCCGTGCAGGCCCATCCATCACATCAGGTTCCTCCTCCAGCCCCAGCCACACAACAGGAGGTCGATGCAGACATGGTGGAGATCCTCATCTGATCTCATGACTTATGGAAGTAAACATTATCCAAGTGGATGATAAGATGGTAGCTTCATCAGAAGAAACATCCCAAGACAAGTAAAGCACCCTGGCTCATCCTCCAAACCTGCAGCTCTGTTGGCATTGACAGACCTGTCATGAGACATTTTTACACCTTTGTGTTTACATGTAAATTCACTCAAACACTTCCAGCCTCACTGGATTTTTACACATTGCCTTCATTCCTTCACCGAATCATCGTTTATCTTTTGACCAGATGATAAACGATGAAGAAAGGAATCAGAAAGCAGAAAGTGCAACACCCCTACCTGTCTCATCTCAGTTAGACTAAAAGCATGTGTGAATGAAGTGGTGACTGGAACTAAAAAGGCCACAGTTCATAGCCTCATATTTATTTTTCTAATGCAACTTTATAAGTTGCCTTTGGCACTGTCTTGTTAGCAGTGATGGGGAAGGTTTACTTTGTGAATGATGGTGAAGGTTGGTTAGACTGTTTTCATTTGTGTGTGTGCCTCTAAATTTTAACAAGATTAACACCAGTGAAATGGAAACAATATGAAAAGGACAAACAGCGGAGAGCTTTTGTCACAGCGAGAATACACATCGACACACAAACACACACACACACAGGTGTATTTTCAGCTTTTACATTGAGGTGAAGGATTTTAATGTTTAGTTGCTGTAGGTGTTTCCTGATGTGCCTACGTTTTGACCTATTAAACCTACACACTGTTACTTAGTGTACAGATTACTGTGGCACCAGTAGTTCAGCACATGTAGGAACATCTGCGAGGGTACAATGTAAAAAAATTTACAACATGCAAGCAAAAAAAATCATAAAAGACGCTGTCGGAGAAAGCAGCTTGTTCCTGCTTGATCTCTGAACTCTCCTGTATAGTGTTGATGGAGGTTAGCTTCGGTGGACCAAATATACTGGCTACCTGTTGTTGCATTTGTTGCACTACTTATGTTTTAAGAGTGTTTCTTTTTGCTATATTACTTTAAGAAGTCTGAGTCATTAGGTTTTGTATTTATGTCTGAAGCTTATTTTTTACTGTAGTTAAACATGGCACTTGGGTAATTAGAAAGTATGTAAACTGATAATATGATTTAAAAACAAAAAAAAACAAAAAAAAACTTTATTAACTGTGTAAATAGGGTATTCACATTGTTCATGTACTGTCTGTGTAAAGTGTGTGTTGTGTAGGGTGTGTTCGATTAGTCAGTTGAGATGTCGCCCTACAAATCGCAGACTTGTTCCACTTCTGGTGCAAACTAACCGGCATCTCAGTGGCCCTGTTCAGTGCTGGTACAACCATTACAGAAGTACTGGGAATAAGATTCTAAATATGTGGTGTTCATGACCTTTGTGGCACATAAACTTCAGGGAGGCACGGCTTCTTGAGTAAAACTGCTCAATTTGTTGAGCTATCCTATTTTGTTAAAATCTGCTCTTCCTTTACGACGTCTGCACCAAGTAGGAAACTTCTTAATGTCGCCACTGTACATTTGCATCTGCTTTCAATGGCAACAAATTTTTTTTTTGCTGTCAGGGATGCATTTAGAAAATATACTTGGATGATTTTTAGCTATTCTGAAAACAAAAAAGTAGAGAAGAGTTCCTTACTTTAAAAAAAAGGTTGGTAGCCTAGCAACCTCTGTTCTTGAAACCTAAGCCACCTGAGGTCAAACAGCTGCACGGGTCAGTACACACTCATTGTAAGGTCTTTATTAAACACCCTAATATGGAATGCTAGATTTAACAGGAGGGACTGAGAGGCTGGCCGGAGTCACTCTCAGGCAGGATCTTATTCATTATCGTATGTATTCATTCAACATTTCATTTCATATGTTTAAAAGCAGTTTTTTCGTTGTATCTTTTAGCATGATGCACAGCATAGCATAAAGGTGACATAAGAATATTCGCTTATTGTGAATATTCAACTATTCTGGTACTTGCATTACCGCGCCTGCCCTCCATCTGACTGGTGATCAAAACAAACCACGAGAAGCATTCGCCATTTCATTGAGTTTAGGTTTCATTCGTGGGTTCAGATTTTCACATGAAATGAATGCAACAATGAACAAGTATTATTTGCTTTGCCTTATACTATGCACAGTCGAGTGTTTGCTTCCGATTATAAATGTCTTCCGTTGGATTTCAGAGCTAGCCTCTAATCCCAGTGTCTTGTGCTCTTGACCAAGGTTGGCAAAAATGTATTTATGTTCACTTTGTAGACGTAAAAGAACTTAAATACGACCATCAACTTAAAAAGTCAGCACATGTCCAGTCTTAAAAATAAATGAAATCATCTTTGAGTAAGGTAATGTCATTGCCCAAGAATGTTGTTAAAGTAAGTGGTAATATTTTGAGACGAATGTTTTTTATTTCAACATACTGACATACAAATGTGTGGTGTTAAAAACGCTGCATCGTCCCTGTTATGTGACTTGTGGCTCGTTAAGCCAGTTCCAGGCTGTAGCAGAGGTAGAGAAAATCTCCTCGTTTAAAATCAAGACGTAAAGTCAAGGATATCCGAGCCTTCGCATAATCGAATATCTTTGTGCCTTTTAGGGTTAGAATTACGTTTTAAGTTAATATAATTAGACTGAAGATGTCAATTTGAAAACCAAAAATGTTGGACCAAAGAAGGTAAGAGCGGTCAGCACACTGATGTCATTTCAGAGACAGGAGGACGATTCCACTGAAGGAAGTTTCATTACAAGAACTTAATTAGAAACGCACTGATGTTTTGTAACTGAATATGTATTACATTTAACTGAGACCAAAATGAATGCTGTTATTTTTCCCCACTGCAGAAATCTACAATCCTTGTGTGTGAAATCTTTTGAAGTTTCTTTGTTTCCGTGCAACAGTGTGTTTTGACTGGAACCTTTTGCTGCAACACATTTCAGTCCACTGTTGTTCTGGTGCAAAATCTCACATCGATGTATTTGTTGCTGAATCCCTAAAAAGAAAATGTCTTGTCAAGGACCTTGTAAACATCTGTTATTGGTTCAGACATTCTGTTCGTAGGGATTTGAAGCTGTTATGGAACTGAATGCAAAAAGCACAACGCCAGCCTTAATATATTTTTATGTTCATAATTTTACCACAGATTGTTAAGGTCCTTTGTGCTGGTACTGTATCTGTGTGTTTTCATCCGGGCTCTGTTGAAATCTGGATGAAAATGGACCCTGTGGGAACTCTAACACCTCAGGAGGAACTATTGCAGGTTGATGATAGACTGGAAACTTCAGAAAACTATCAGACAGCTTCATTTTCAGACTGACGGTAATTAGGTTACTCAAAGTGTTTCAAAAGTTCAAAACCATATGAACCATTCCCCTGAAGTAAAAACAGTTCCTCACATTCCTATCCTCCAGACAAACGCGTTACACAGAACGTTGTGACCTTTGGAGGAGCTTCTCTTAGTTACACGAGAGCATTTCAAGATTCAAAGATCTTCTTTACCTAATTGGCTGCAGAAGTTAAAATGCAAGAGTCCACGGATACATCAGTGGGTTGTTTGTCATTTTACCAAAATACAACATTGTTCAAACTGAAATCTTGTTTTACAGCTACAGTTGTTGAGCTCCAACAAACATCACAGTGTGGGCTGTAAAATGTCTGAGGCTTCAATCTGACCTACATGGAAAAGAAATCCAGTTGCTAAAAATCTTTTACATTAATTATTTTATGACAAATAGTAATTTTTCATGATCAGGTACATGTACCGTCAGTGCAAAGGTGTGCTGGCTTGTTAACCATTCCCTCATGGTGTGTGTTTTTGTTATTCAGTCCTGCCTGATGCAGCCACTTTTGTTTTTGAACCACATTTAACGTTTAACAGACTCGTTTTAGTTGTGATATATATATCTGTGCCTTCATCATCCCCCCCCNCACACACACACACACACACACACACACACACACACACACACACACACACACACAAACCAGGGTGTTTTTAATAATAACCTCTAAAAACATTCTGGAAACTCCTACAACCTATGCATACCTAAACTCAAACGACATTAGACGTGCCTTTACACATTATGATCTCAACAAGTGGGGTTTTTTTTGTACACATGCAGAAAATTTGAGTTTAAGTCTTTATCAGGTGCTTGAACTGCCATATCAGTAATTATATGTTAGAAATGCAGCTAATGATCAGCTGTTCCTCGCTGTGCACAAACAGTTTGTCAATAATGAAACAAACGCCTGGTAAAGAAAAGCTCAGTTCAGTTATTGTGAAGTACCCGCTGTAAAAAAAAAACAACTAGTAAAAATGTCCATGTCTGTATTGTAGTGTCTCCTGTTCATATACATGCTGCTTGATGTTGTTAATGCTGTACAATCACACTTCACTTAAAAACAATTTTTTATAATCTTTTGTTTATTATTGTTGTTCTTTTTTTTTTTTTTTACCTCAACATGCCTTTGATGCAGTTTGTAGTACCATAGTAGGAAACAGGGCTGAACGATGTGATGCTTGCTATGAAATGTACAAGTGGCTGTTGAATGAGAGCAGCCCAACCACAGTGAGCATGCCTCAGCGACATACAGTAGACATACATCACTGGGAAAGCATTCCTGAAAGGTTCAATCTGCTCAAATTAAATAAAAGCTGATTACAGCGTTAGTCTGATTATTTAATGTTGTATGTTTTAAATTGCAGCTTTTTCAGTCTGTTACTTGCATCATTTTAAACAGCAATTTTTGACGTGGAAACCATTTGTTGTTTGGCCCCAGTAGGATAGAATGAAATATCATCCCTTTCTGTATAGTTGTTCTGACACACTCCCAAATAACCCGTCTGTTTCATGAATGAGTTAGGTTAGTATTCATTTAATTCTTGTGATATTAGTTTATGCTGAAGCTAAAGTTATTTTCTGATATTTTAATGAATCCGCTTCCTGCACATAATTGTTAGGGAGGAATTTGGGGGCACGAAAAACATGTCTCTCTATTTAATGACTTCAGGCACCAAGCCAGGGGTTATTCTCTTGCACAAATACTCTTCTGAAACAAACAGGCAACATCCATCCATCATCTATACACCGCTTAATCCTCACTAGGGTCATGGGGGTCTGGAGTCTATCCCAGCTGACTCAGGGTGAAGGCAGGTTCACCTGGACAGGTCACCAGTCTATCACAGGACTACACTTAGAGACAGACAACCAAGCACACTCACATCCACACCTATGGACAATTTAGAATCGCCTCAAGATGTTTTTGGACTGTGGGAGGAAGCCGGAGAACGCGGCGAGAACCCACGCTGCACGGGGAGAACATGGAGACTCCAGACAGAAAGATCCCGGGTGTCCTCACCGGGGCGCAAACCAGCGACCTTCTTGCCAAGAGGCGACGGTGCTAACCCCTGAGCCACCTTGCAGCCCCAACATGAAGATAGCAAAGTTAATCAAACCACTGGCCCTGTCTTACACAGCTTTATTTTAGTACCTTCTGCTCTCTATCCAGAGAAAAGTCATGGAAGCAGCATGTCAAACAAACCTCCAGCCCAGGAGAATTACCACAATCCCACAATGTTGGCAGGCAGTTAACTGGCTGGTTCGGTGCTGGCTAACTGGCCAGCAGAGAAGGGGTAGTCCAGCCCCAGATCTTGATCCAGCAGATGGTGGAGCTGAAGGTTGACGAGGAGCCTCTGTGGCAGGGGTATCCAATCCTGGTCCTCGAGGGCCGCAATCCTGCATGTTTTAGATGTTTCCCTCTTCCAACACACCTGATTCAAATGATCAGCTCATCATCAAGGTCTGCAGAAGCCTGATAACGATCACAGGAAGATCCCTAAAAGGTGAGCAGCACTCTGGTTCTGTCTGCAGGTCACATAGAACACTGTTGGAGGAGACAGAGGACGTCCAGAACACGGTTTAATTAAGGATACGATCTTAATGGTACTACTACTCTTACTGATACAGATTACTTTACTCTTAAAGTACGGGATCAATAAGCAGTACTCTTACTGGTACTTTTTTTAAGGAAAAAAACAAACAAACCCAGAATTTATTAGGAATTAGAATTAAGATATAGAGTTAAGAGTATAGCATAGAGGAACTATTTGCCAGTAAAACCCACAAGATCAAACACATATGTGGTGACTTCAGTATAGATTTACTTAACCCCAACCAACACAGTTCGACTGATTAATTCATTAACACAATGTATAGCTTCAGTTTGTTCCCATTAATTACAAAACCAAAACCTAATTAAAGCC
>NW_007577911.1:627959-634411 GCF_000690725.1 Stegastes partitus
AATATTTTGGAGATGAATGGAAGATTTGAGATTGGCCTGAAATTTGAACAGATGGTGGGATCAAAGCCACTTTTTTTAAGTAGGGGTCGTACTACGGCATGTTTAAAATCCCCTGGTACTGTACCAGAGGAAAGACTACTATTAACTTTAAAATTTTTAGGACCAAAACACTAAGTGTTTTTTTTTCAGGAAGTACCTTCCACCCTTTTGGGTGCTCGGACCCTAAATATAAGACATATAAAAATAAGCTAGTAACTGTAGAGCAACTGCAATGCATCCATTCTGATAGAAAGAAAATTCAACTTGGCACCAAGAACTGATTAATCATTTATTATGTTGAAAACAGAGAATATTTATTTTTTAAAATGTAATAAAACAAAGGCCCATGTGAAACACTTGCAGGCAGTGGGAAAGGCAGTGAATAATTTCAGAGAAGAATAAAAAATAAGACACTGGTAGAAAATTGTAAATGCACCTTCTTAGATGTGGTGAAACAAAGCTTCACTAATATGCAACAATATAAGTAAAAGCTCAGGGACAGCTCTCACTGCTGAAGCACAGACTTGGTGAACGAGTCACTAGCACTCATAGGATCTTGTTCTCCTAACTCGTTTAGTAGACACCACGAACCACCACTTGCTGTAAAATACTCTTTTTCAGTTACACAAATCCAGTTGACATAAATCAGTACGCATATAACTGTAAAACACCAAGTGCATTTGACCTGTTTTTGTAAAAATACAAAAAAAAGCACACTTCTTTACACATTTACACACTTTATGAACTATGTATACTGTAAAACCACTATGAAAAGAAAACCTGAATATCTAATTGTCTAAAACTTGCATGACAAAAATTGGTCTGATTTCTAATTCCTAACCACACAAGTCCCCACACCTTAGTACTTAGCCTATCTAGTTCTTAATCACACATCAACACAACACAACACATGGTCACGTTCTCTCTAACCTCAAGTCGGGATGAATCCATAACAGTTAACTATCTCCTGAAAGGCACCAACCAAACACTATATGCAGAGAAACCTGCAGCCTCTTGGCAATGGTTCAGCAGTTTGCCATATGTTAGAAGAACTATACAGCTGTGTGCAAAAGGATTGGCCCCTGATGGCAAATTATGTTGATTTCTGATATATAAAGAAGTAAATACATTCTTGTAGAAAAGAGACATTTACAATTAATTCAAAGATTAACACACTGGTACCTTATATTTTACGCACTAAAAAACGGCTTTTGCTTTTGCTGTAAAACTTTTTAAAAAATGTAAAATTTGACATATTTATTCCTCCAGTGCAGCTCCAAACTTCTGTCATCACAGGAATGCCCCCAGAAATTCTTCATAGGGGTGGCAAAACGGGGTCATTGAATATCTTGGGGTGGCACATCAAAACCTACATTTGAATTTCAATAATTCTGTTATGCTTTTGTTGTACATAGGCCAGTTGACAAAGATGTCAGTATGAGAGTTAATAAATCTCTGACTGATGTATCTTGATTTCTTG
The DNA here is from genome assembly GCF_000690725.1 of Stegastes partitus. Taxonomy (NCBI): domain Eukaryota; kingdom Metazoa; phylum Chordata; class Actinopteri; family Pomacentridae; genus Stegastes; species Stegastes partitus. Next base: position 629,479 of record NW_007577911.1, read on the forward strand.
TTTGACAGTTACTATCTGATATGCATAGACTGATAACGGTACAGTTAGCATTTTAGCTGTTTGGGTGACCGCGGTTCTGAGTAGCCCAGAGGAAAAAAAGGTCACCTGTAGGCATCACATACCTGGCAGAAATACCCAAACATACCAGAGTTAATTCCTCACCACAGCAACCTATGGTACAATAAAATGTGTTGTCATTGTTAGTCAACCACCTGTTGCCAAGTCTTGGTAGTTACTTTAGTGACTAGAGAGGACAAAAACGCTTTCACTTGTTTTGATCAACCACCCACCCCCACACGGTGACACGACCCGCGAAAGTTTACCCAAACTGCACTGTCATGTTTTTTCAGGTGAATTAACAGTAGATAACATATTCTAGGTACCAATGCTAGTTTTTAATTAGTTTATGTCATAGACACTAAACTGGTGACATATCCCATTATGTTTAAGTTGGCTACAGAGAACATCATGCTGAACAATGAATATTTAATAAGAAGTGTTTATCTTCTTAAGAACAGACGTCAAGTGTGTTTTTGATCCTGGAAGTATAACGCTGCTATCTCCTGCACTTCAGAAGTGACGAGGGCTGAAAATTATCTGAAAATAGAACAAATTAGACCTACTCCTAAGCACCTGAAGGGCCTGTAACTCAGTAAATATTACCTGCAGGAAGGTAAAAATTTGCATGGCTTTAATAGATATTCTAAAGTTTGTGGACATAAAAAAAAATGAGGGGGTCAGGTGGGAGCCACTGAGTTTCATGGAATGACCCTTTAGGTTTTGTTTCTCTCACACACACTCTCTTCACACTTTGTTAAACTGTATGAACCGACACTGATGGTTAGCATGGATGGATGTGAACATCTACACACAGTGCACATCATGCATTCACATACACAGAACTGTGATGGTGCATTTGTGAATATGAGTGTTTTGTGAATCATCCGGTTAAAGAATTATATCTTGAACTATATTTTCTCTTAATCTGCCCCAGCTTACAGCTACCTCATGGATGCTTGTCCTACATTGTGCAGCAGTTCATTTTGTCCCATGTTGTATGGCACTACAAGCAAAGCCACTTAAAGAGAAGGTTTAGAGACAAAGGTTTTAGGACAAGTTTTTGGCATTTTTTTTCAGTAAATAACCTCAAATGATTATCAAAGCTGTCATAGATATTTTTCTCAATTAACTAATCTACTAATCATTTTAACACTGATGTACTAATTTAAACTAACAAACAACAAATAGAAATATCCCTAGCTGTAACTTAATAATACAAAACCCCCACCATAAACAGCAGCAGCGAGGAGGCCTGCACACAGTCGATATCAGTTTGATCCACAAGTAGGCTGCCGGTCACGGTAAGGTAGCACTTATGCGGAATGTTAAGACATTGTACATTTGGCAGAAAATACACTTGACTCTGTATGGCACAGTGCTAAGGAATGATTATTAAGAACTCTGTGGCCTATACAATTCTACCTGAAGCAGGAAACAGAGTGCAGTCCTTGGCTCCACATTGGTTTTCTTTCCCTCCTGTAATCACCATGAAGCCATGGCACGCATCTCTTTTTTTCTGAGGCATTTTTGTGAGGGGGACTGTCTGACAGTGAGAATATGCAGTTGCTAAGGTGAACATGTGAATACTGAAGTATTTACTCCGACAGCTAATCAACAAGTGGTGTGTGGAGGTGGCCTGGCATGGTCAAGTAAGTAAGTTTAGTTTTGTTGGCACTTGAATCGTCTAATTGGAATACAGATGTAGCATAATGACTCTGACGACAGCTGGTTGTTGATTATGGGTCTTTCCTTTCGAGTTAACGTGCTGTCGTGCATGCTGACATGCTTTTTAATCTTGTCCACGTATGTGCTTCATCCTTCATTATGTCTGTGAATACCAAAGTCATAAAACAACAAACCAAGACAACATCTAGCTAAACAACACTGACTTAGACTTGGAATACTTCTACCGTCATATATGTGAGTATCAAGTCGTGTGAAATGCACTCAGAAAAAAACCTTACAGTCACAGAGACTGTGCAGCAGGTGTGAGAGGCCAGCTGCTGCATGAACCTAACAACACAAGGCCATATGGGCCATACTGTGAATGAAAACATGTCTGCTGGCTTTATTTGGCACCCATGAGTGAAACAAAGTTCCATAAAATGGGTCTGTCTGGGTTTTAGCGAAGAGCAGCACCAACTCCTTCAGAGAGGAAGCGATAGCCATGGCAGCATTAATTCTTACTCTGTTTCATTTCTCATTGATGATCTCCTCGTATTTGGGTGGAGGGTCGATGAACGAAGGTGCTGAGATCTCATCACCATTGCTTTCCATGTGTCCTGTCACCTCCTCATAAGATGGAGGTGGTGTGGCCCCAGAAAGCCGAGAACCCACCGACAGGGAAGAGTCCTGGACGTAGAGAGCACCAGTGTTCTGTTGGTAGAGGCTGTGAGAGTCCAACTGGGAACCTCCACCTCTCTCAACACCACTCATTACTACAGTGGGATTTGAGCTGGACTCCTGGCGCAAGCTTTCCGTCTGTGCACCAGTTTCCCGGTGAACAAGAATGCGTGGTAGGCTGCGGTTGCTGCGGTTGTTAGCCAAGTAGCGGTTCTGGGTGTAGGCGGGCCGCTGACGGTTAGCTTTCTGAAGTTGGCACCTCCAAAGGAGAAAGAGACCAATGATGATGAGCAGGGCCACGCCCAGAAGAGGAACCACCATGTAGACCGTGTTGGCCCGCTCTGAGCGCTCCTCACCGTTGCTGCTCACGGTGTAGATGCTGCGAGTTTTCCAAAACTCCATCTGAAAAGGAACAATAGGACATTTTATTCATTTACAACTGGGTTTTATTTCAGAGTACGACATAAACTGACACTAAAGTCAGAGTTGTGATTGCTGCATGTTTAAAGAGTTTAACAATAACCACACAGTTTCATAAAGCCACATTAACACTTATACCAGGTTTATGTTGATGAATTCCATAAAGGAGCTTTTAAAAAATGTGAGCAAAGCTACCCTGGAAATGTTTTCCTCAAGACTGGTCTAGTGTCAGTCAGGTTTGTTTTCAGACTTTTTCACTTTGTTAACCATAAGAACATAACCATTAGCACTCGCCAATGCTGGACATCCCTAACAGGACAGAGCACCCTGCCACACTACAAAAATGGCTCAAGAATGAGTTGAGAAACACGACGAAGCATAAACCCAGCCTGCACCAAAACAAGTCCAATCCATGAAAGCAACACCCCGCAACCCACAGGACCCAAAGTATCCACTGCTCCCGATCATAGGCTGTAAAATGGCTTTTTAAAGGCTGAATGTAAATTTAAAAATAAAACAAAATCTAATTAAATAAATAAAAATAAATAACAATTTCTTGATGGGGCTGTTGAAGGTTCGAACCCTGTTGTGGCAGGCGGAGCACGAATGACTCACATAACGAGGGGGAGGAGCAACAACCCCCAGCTGAAACCGAAGCTCAGTGTTAATGACTTCTTAAAGATAGAAGTATCTGGAACTCCCAACTAGTCAGTCAGAGGTGATGAAGCCTCTTGGATGAGAGGTGAAACGTCTTAAAGGAACTCAAGCAAGTCCAGTTGCTACGATTAATCTACAAGAATAACCATGACCTGGATGACTGAGAATCTTCACAGACACCTTACAGGACGCTGACTTCAAAATAGTGGCTCACCGTTCTCTCTTTGTTCTCAAATACTTCATTGGCTTCTTCAAAGCTGCAGCTCTCTTCACCACACTCCCTCTCAATATTTCCTTGTCTTAACTCCTCCAGGAACCCATTGGCTCGAGGGAAACGCTTCAGGATGGAATGAGCACCCTTGCCATCGAGGAATGCTGCAACACAGTATTGAAACAAAAACCAAAGTTTAGCCGTCCGACAGCTGAAGAGGATATGTGGCCTGCAACATATTCAAAGACAAGCTTGCATCGCTATGGATGTGTAACCAAATGTTTTAAAGCACTATGCTGATATAACTGATAAGGAAGTCCAGCTCTGCATTTACCACAGAGCAGTGATATTCTCTGACTTCCATCAATCCTTAGTCAGATTATAATGTGCCATATGACTTCTTGTTGACTAATATAATACATTATGGGGTTGTACAGTCCAACCATTAGTGCCCACAGAAATGGAACATTTGCTTTGCGAGTAATTTTTTATTTTTATGCAAAACTCTTAATTCTGAAGCCACAACCCAGATGTGCACAAGTAAAAATTAAACTGAGCAACACATGTAGCCGGTGGTTCTATCACCTGAATTCGCTAAAATCTGTGTCCACAATTTTTGCTGTGATGATGCCAAATTTAATTAGGAAAAACATTAAAGCCAGTTAAAAAATGTAGGCACAAGCGACTTGGTAAGTCTAGTCCAGACCGAGTTGATCAGTCAGGCGGCTGGTCGTCACTTCTTTGACTTCAAAGTGGCACAAAAAAGAATCAGCAGCAGTCAGCCAGACTACACCAGTGATGGAGGGCTGGAGCTGGCTGTATATGTGTCTGTTTGAGAAGACGTTGACCTCTCTTTGAAATAGCAATCCAAGCAACAAACCAGATGGTAAAAAACATTATTGATCTTAGCTTAGTGTGTGTGTGTTTTGTGATCACCTGCGGCCATGTTCCTGCCCTGCTATTCACACTCTGACAGAGCGCAGATCTACAGGGAGAACACAGCAACAACATTAGACATCACAAATAACAAAATCTTTTTAACACCATCTCCAAGTGGAAAAAATTATGATTAATGTCAATAACTTTCTCAGCAAGATGTTAAAACAAAGTACAGTAATTTGTATTCTACCGTGGCTTTATGGGGGTCATACTTTGTCTGCTAAATGGTAAATGGTCTGCACTTATGTAGCGCTTTTATCCAAAGCGCTTTACAATGTGTTTCTCATTCACTCATTCACACAC
>NW_007577911.1:636101-702934 GCF_000690725.1 Stegastes partitus
CTGCTCCAGACCCCACCTGGCTGAAGTCAAGGATGACTGGCTGGCTCCAGACCTGCTCTTAAGCCCTCATCCTTCTCCCGACCGTCTGATCTGGCTGACTGGTCCATTGCCTGGTTTTCTCCTCTAAATAAGACTGCAAAACCACCACAGCTGGCTATAAATCCACAACCAAGTTCACAGGCAGGGCAGCTGGGATTCAGTGTGAACAGTTCGCCTTGGTGCTGCTCATGTCTTTGTGTTCTGTGTTCTCCGTAGCAGCTGCATAACTCGTGTAGGAGTTATTCATGTCTTGTGAGTTCTGAGTTTTGAGGCACTCGTTTGTTTAGTTTCTGTTGTTGGTGGGTGTTTGCTATTGTGTTTAACTCTGTTCGCCTTCATTTGGTTTTATTAGAATCTTTGATTTAGCAACATCCACCAGCACTGTTTTCTTTGTATTATCACAGTTTATTTGTGTTAATTTTGTCACTGAACACTGAATTTCTTTACCCTACCAATAACACCTGGTTCTTTGTTCCTCCCAGCCGACCCTAGACGTCATAACAGTGGCCTTAGTCACTGTAAAAGCAGCTAATTTCCTAAAACAGTGTTAAAGTTAATCTTACTTTAGAGAGATGTTACAGTCCTCCAGATAGCTTTAGCTGCCAGATATAAATGCCAGATGTCAGCCTCGATAATTGGAAAGGCTGATTATTGATCGATCTGTTGTGTATATGGTGTGCCTTGAAGATGCATTCTAATAATCCAAAGGTGCAAATTAATTGCAGGTAATGGATTGTAATATGGACAGCACGGCTAGCTGTTTTGTCTCGCAGCTAGAAGATCCCCGGTTCCTCCCCGTTAGGATGCCTGGGATCTTTCTGCGCGGAGTCTCCGTGCAGCGTGGGTTCTCTCCAGGTTCTTCCTCCCACACGGTCCAAAAACAAGCTGAAGTTAGTATGTGATTCTAAATTGTCTGTAGGTGTGAATTTGAGTGTGCTTTCACCCTAAGACAGCTGCGATAAGGCTTCAGCCCCCCCGGTGTCTACATAATGAATGGATGGTTTGTAATATGCAAAGCCACCAGAATAGTCCTTTACATTTCCATTAATTACTTCTTGTAGTTGTCATCATCAAGAGTTTATTATTGAATTTTAGCACTCTGAATCATACACACTAAAAGGCTTTTACTTGCAGGGCTTACTTCATTCAGCCCTACCTCTGACACACATACAGGCTACTATAAATATAGATGGTAAGGGCTGGAGATGGATGGGGTGGGGGTTTCCATGGCAACACAGGGAGAACTAGTGGAGCCTCTGAATCCAGACCATTTTGAATAATTAGGACACAGGGGGAGAAATGTCATAAGGGGGACACTAATAAATGCTAGAATGCCAAACCTCGACTAGAAGAGACTGAAGCATCACACCAGCCCAAAGGTAAAGCTCTCTCTCTTGCACGCGCACGCCCACACACGCACACACACACACACACCTACACACACACACACACACACACACACACACACACACACAAAATGCTATTCATCAAGTGGCATCCCGTCCTACAAATATAAGCCAAAAGCTGCTGTAGATATATTTTCTGCGCTTGGCTCCTGTCTGTGTGACTGCACTTGGGAGACTGAGTATTAACACTCCCAGTACTTTGTAGTCCACCAGCACACGTAGACACCGAATGTCCCGTTTTATAATCATCCTAAAGCCTCACAATAACGAAATCACTCAGGCACCGAACAGTTAAATTCATCGTCTACCTCGTCTGACGAAGGGATTAATGAAATCGTCCTTACCCTCCGTCCAACTGCCATCAGCATTCCCCCTCCATCTACCACTCAGTCAGACATATGTGGGAATGTGACGTCTCCGCGAACCAATCAGAGAGGAGGAATCCCGGCGAATAGCCAATCACAACTCTGACAGGTCTGTACTGACGCAAAGGAAGGGGCGGGGCAACAAGCTACTGAGAGGAAGACAAAAGATGAAATAGGAGACGGACACGGCGGGAGCATCTGAGGGTTTTAATTCACCAGCGTCTGACAGCAAACGTGGCTCTGTTGCAGGTTTTCTGCTTCCACACGGAGTCCAAGCGGAGTTTGTGTGAGACAGAAAACCAGCGGACAAAGCCACACCTGCACCGACACACTGAGCTCAGAGGTCCTCCTGCAGCCAGCTGCTCGGCCCACATGGGTCAGCAGCAGCAGCAGCAGCAGCAGCTGGTGACTCGGATGTCTTGTGCTAGTCTTGCACTGACAGATGTATAAAATCTGAACTTGTGTTATTGTAGTGGAATAATGTCAGTGTGTTTCAGGAGAGTCCATCTCCTGAGGAAGCTGAAACAAGCCTCTCTCCCTGCCAGCATCCTCAGGACTTTCCACAGAGGTGTGGTGGAGAACGTTCTGACATCCTGCATCTCAACATGGTGCTCCAGCTGCAGTCTGTCAGACAGAAAAGCCCTGCAGAGGATAGTTAGAGGAGCTGAGAAGGTCATCAGAGTTTCCCTCACCTCTGTCCAAGAACTTTTCCAGAGTCACTGCAGGAGCAGGACACTGAACATTGTCAGGGACTCTTCACACCGTCTCCATGAACTGTCTGAACTGCTGCCATCAGGCAAACGTTTCCAGAGCATTAAAGGAAGAACCTCCAGAATGATCAACAGCTTCATGCCACAAACTGTCAGAATGCTGAACTGCCAATCTAGATATGCAAACACTTGTTTATTTAAATTGCTTTAAGTTATTGGATCCTGAAGAAACGCTCTCTCATCTTGCCTGTACTACTGTGTATGTACAGCAACATGACAATAAACTTGATCTGATTTGAGACCTAACATTAACTAGACAACTCTCCACTGTTCTGTGAGGAACTCCGTTGGGCTGCAAACTCCTCATGTTGATTTTCCATCCCGCTCTTCTTTCTGCTCATTCTCTCCCATGAGAGATCAGAGGCCTTCTTGGTGTCAGTCTTTGTCAACTCAGACTTTCTGCTTCACACTGTGCGCTTCATGTGACTTCTGCACAAAATGACCGCTTAATCCTCACTAGGGTCGTGGGGGGCTGGAGTCTATCCCAGCTGGCTCAGGGTGAAGGCAGGTTCACCTGGACAGGTCACCAGTCTATCACAGGGCTACAGACAGACCACCAAGCACACTCACATTCACACCTACGGACAATTTAGAATCAACAATTAACCTAAACATATTTTCAGACTGTGTGGGAGGAAGCCGGAGAACCTGGAGAGAACCCACGCTGCACAGGGAGAACATGCAAACTCCACATAGAAAGATCCCAGGTGTCCTCACCGGGACACGAACCAATGGCCTTCTTGATGCGAGGCAACGGTGCTAACCACGGAGCCACCTTGCAGCCCAACCTTGAACCAAAGCCACATAAAGAGGAGCACAAACGCACATTCTTCATTCCCAAAATACATGATTTTATTTGTTTTTACAACCTCAGTTTCTGTTGTGTTTTCACATTACACAATGAGGATGCACAAACACAAAAATATGTCAACATAAATATGTGAATTTGTATAAATTATGTACATCATAAGTTAAAAATGCACATGTACATTCTATATACAGTGGCATGCATCAGACCCTGAGACTGACTGTAAACATGAAGCATCCCAATGTGGGAACAACTAAAAAAAAAACAACATTGTACAGCAGATACTACATATCACTGTACAACTGTGTGATAAATGTTTGTTGTGTGCACTACAGGCAACACAATGAGCAAGAGGGGGCGAGAGAGTGATGAAAATGGACAGTTCCAATGTATGCAATTCCTCACATTAGTTCGACTGAATCTGCTCTGAAATCATAACTGTATAATCAAGTGTTGCAGATTTTCGTAACACATTTTGCCAGGTCAAACACACACACTGACACTGCTCATGTGTATTATGTGTGCTACTGTCTTTGTTTTTAAATATGATTGTGTCTCCCCCTCCTCCCTCTTTCATTAAAGCCTCCACCTTCCAATGTCGCCATCTGGAATAATTTTAAACCAATTTGATTTCTGATTTAAGTGTGCAGGAACAATTCTGCAAGACAAGGAGGCTTCCTGTCACTCAGTTGCAGAGGGTGAAATAAGACTGCTGTTTGAGGCACTGCTTAGAGTTGCTTTCTTCCTCCCAGTCCTCATCTTCATCTTCACTCTCAGACTCGTTGTAAAAGCTGATGGTTGCCTGAATTGGAAAGTTCCTCAGTAAGGTCTCTCCATCGCTGTATAAATAGTCAAATGACTTGGATTTAGGCCAGAACAGCCTGTTAGAGAAAGAAACCATACAACAGTCTGTTAATAGGCGCTAAAAAATTGCAGGCTTGCAAGTTAAATACCAAGAAACAGATGTGGTAGTCAAGTCAAACCACACTCACTGCAGGTGTGTTGTGGATTTCATGCATTATGTATATGCTGACAGTAGGCTGTGCCCATTTGTAAGGATGGAAATGTGGCAACTGAGAGGATACTGACCTGACAGGATGTTGGAAGGCCTGTGATTTCCCATCTGATGAGAAGCAGCCTGGCACTGTGGGTATGGAGTGAGGCTAAGGAAGTTAGAGACAAAGAGAAGGAGTGCACGCCATCACTGCTGAGCAGAAGCAACCAAAACTTGTGATTTTTTTTTTTGCTCTTTCACATCAGCAATTCTAAAAGTCGTATTCTATCTAAATTAATTTAAAATGCTCTGTTATATGCTAAAGGCAACATGCATGTTGAGTAAACAGGTCTTTGCTGTCTTTTGGAACTTTGTTGTAAGTTTGCAGTTTGTACTGTTTACAGACAGGACTCTGCAAACTAAATTTATCACAGAGATCAACAATTTTATGATGCTTTGCAACGATGACCATGCAAAGTGTAGGAATATAAATCAATCCAACAGGAATGTCAGCTTGCACATATTTGATTGGCTAATGCCGCGCCTCGCCAGATGTCTTTATTGCGGCAAGAAATGATCCTGGTCCTGCTTTTTAAACAGATAACCCTGCATTGCTTTGCTGCGGCTCCCAGTGTTTGCACTCCCACTGTGCTAACAGCCTAGCTCTATTCAAATAAATAAGAAGGTTGCGCATTGTCACGCAGTGTAAATCAGTCTGAATGCATCTTTAAACTACTTGATGCTGACACCTTTAATATGACTCATCCCTCAGCTAGTTTGTCTGGTCAGACGTTTGGTCTCTCATTAACTCTCAAAGCACTGTCAACTGACAAGATCACTCATTCACTGACAACTGTCTTCAATGAAAGGAGATGTTGTGACTTACAAAGGACAGCTTGTTTTGTGGACACTGCCCTGGCCTACCCCTGCTGGACAACCATGGTCTCCACAATGAGGTCTGGCTGCAGAGAGGAGGCACACAAGAGAAGACTGATTAGAATACAACAACCTGTGTACCCATAACCCACATCTGGTTTGTGAATATGCTCCAGACCACAAAAACAGTTTGCAAACCCAAATCAGTTTCTGTTTACTTTGTTTAAATTGTGGAAGCAGTGGATGCATTTACACTATGAAAAAAGTATGGCTGCGACATCTGTCTGTGTTTTCCCTGTGCTGTCAAATTTTGAAAAAATAAATAAATAAAATGGATTTGGTGTGGGCTGCAGGGTGGATCGGTGGTTAGCATCGTTGCCTTGCAGCAAGAAGGTCGCTGGTTCGTGTCCTGGTGAGGACACCCAGGATCTTTCTGCCTGGAGTTTGCAGCGTGGGTCCTCTCCGGGTTCTCCAGCTTCCTCCCACACAGTCCAAAAACATGTTGAGGTTAATTGGTGATTGTAAATTGTCCGTAGGTGTGAATGTGAGTGTGCTTGGTTGTCTGTCTCTAAGTGTAGCCCTGTGATAGACTGGTGACCTGTCCAGGTGAACCTGCCTTCACCCTGAGTCAGACTCCAGCCCCCCGTGACCCTAGTGAGGATGAAGTGGTGTATAGATAATGGATAGATGCTATTTCTATTTCTATATCTATCTATGCTATATCTATCTCCCTCCTCTCTATATATATACATGTATACATTCATATATATTTTTTTGTTTCTTGTGATTCTTTATTCTTATTTATCTTATTACTATTCTTTTGGTGTGGAACAGGTGCACAACGCATTTCACTGGGCGTTACACCATGTATAACTGTGTTTGTGACCAATAAAACACCTTGAATCTGAGGTGGAGGCCTTTGAAAGCCCAGTACCAGCTGCAACTGTCGCCTAGCAACCGTTAGCTAGCAGGTTAGCTAGCATTCGCTTTGACTACACTTCTGCACACAACCTGTAGTTGGGTGTTATTACACTGCGACTAATGACATAAAGGTATGTTTACATATTTACCTGTAATGGCTTTCGGCATTACAGGAAGCTGGTAAACTGCCATCCAGCTACGTTAGCTGCTTAGTCATTGTACATTTTAGCCAGTGAATTGTCCTTAAATAAAAAAGTATTTATTAGCACTCTCTCGATCAAAAGGAACATCACTGAAGTTGGACTAAATGATCCAGCATCACATCGATACCTACCTGGCGTCTGTGTCCGAGCTGCTGCTGCCTGTCATGGGGCGCGACCACGGAGCTGTGCCGAAGGAGGGCTGCTGGAGGACCAAGCATGCGGAACTCATTCTTTTGGCCTCTTCGTCTGGGGAAGGTTTGGCGAAGTACTTGCGTTTTAATTGTTTTTTCAGAGGACTGCTACTTCGTTCACTCTACAGCTACTGGAGCAGATGGAAGCTGCGCCTCAGAGCGCCGCGCCGCCGCAGTCAACAGTCCACGGCCGGTTGTTGTTGCAGCGCGTGTTTGTGCAGCTGTGAGGAAGGACCAATCAGCGCTCACTCCTCCCCCCGCAGCTGTGAGGAAGGACCAATCAGCGCTCACTCCTCCCCCAGCAGCTGCTAGTGATGAAAAACATGGCAGAATATAACAGGGCTGTGTTTTCAGTTTGAATCCACTTAAAACCATCTTTTAGGTAGAAAATGTTCCACACTTTACTTGTTAGCTTAGTCAATGTAAAACCTAAATAAAACTAAATCGTTATGGTGAAGCGCCCTGCAAAGAAAGCCTGCTCTATTGATCCCAGAAAACTTTGAATTGTCTTAACCAAGATATGAGAATTTAAAAAAAGAAAAAAGTACTGAGGGGTACAAAATATAAAATAAAATAATAAAAAATCTAAATATGCCACTATGAAATATGTACAAATAATTTCAGAAGTAGAATTTACAGGCAATGGACTGCCCTAAGATCTGTGCTGTGGCTCCATATGAGTGAATGCTCACCTGTCTCATATGAAGAAAAGTGTGACTTGCTGTTTACTGATGAATCTTCTTATTGAAGCGTTTGCTGTTGTACCTTGCTTTGTAACGCTCTTGCTTTGAAGATGCTTGTATGCATCGAGCTGCTGTTGGAAGCTGCAGTTCTTTATTAAACCAGGAGAAAAGACATGCAGAAACAGCTGGAAGAAAACAGAACAGACCACTTCTGTTTTTGTTCATGTTTTGTCAAAACCTGGATCATATTCGTTCTAAGCGTTTCTTATTAATCTCACCTGTTACTTTGTCTTCATCACAACAGGCTAAACTTTGTGATAGATGCAATACAACCGGCATGCTTTTGTGCAATTTCTCCAATATTCACACAGAGACTGTAGCCTCTAGTGAAGTGTGTTGGCATTGTAACAAACCTTCAATTGCCTGATGTACACTTAAAAAAGTCAAAGCATGAGACCTGCTGTTGAGATTCTTAGGGGATGGGTGGTGCTGGTCTCATCTCAATCTAATTTTCTCTTATTAATTAGACCTAGTTTCCTGTTGCCTTTCTCACACACAGTGTCCAACTTGTTTCTCAATTGTTTTCACAGACAACTTGGTGGTTTTTAGATTTCTCAGCACCCTGCCATGCTGAGCTGTTTGGACAAGAGAGGGGGTTTCTTCCAAAATGCTCACCAGCAAAAGGCTGCAGGGGGTGTTGGGGCATTATAGGACCTGCAATAAGGTAACACAAACACTTAGACACATGTTTATCAGCTGTAGTTTACCCATTAAAGCATCAGTTCATCCATAATCCAATCACTGTCTGTTAATTGGTTTTAAGAAAATGTTATTTTCTTTGTTCCTTGTTTAAGCAAATAAATTAAAATTTCCAGCTTTGTTCCTGCAGTATTTTAGAGCATGAACTTCAACATTATCGAGTAAATTTTCCTCCTCCAGTAAAGCAAACCCATTGCAAAATTATGATCTATTCCAATTCATTACATTTTTTTCTTTTCTTTCTTTCTTTCTTTCTTTTTTTTTTTAACGGTATGATGAGCTGTTGCTTGTTTGATCGCATTATCAATTCTTGGCCACTTAGGTCTTGGGTTGTAAATCAAGCAGTGTTCAATTACTCTAAGACACTGTGTGCACTGGATCAGCTGTTTAAAAAAGAGCAGCTGAACTAGATGGATGTGGTTACGACAGTTTCTGAACTCCAGACTTTTTTGCGGTTTTCTATCGTACTCTATACACATGATATTGTATCACAGAGTTTTAACATAACGTCACGCCTTGGATAAACCTAAGCTCAGACTATTTTAAATGAGGCAAAAGCAAGATTAAGTTTCATACTCTTTTCAGCAATAATGGGTTTGCTTTTAAAAGATATTTTGAACAAATGTTCAAAGTTTTCAGTCAGACTGATATCAGATTGCTGTGTTTGAATTGAAATCTTTATACATCAGTTTGGATGCATTAAAACGGGAAACAGTGCACAGATCCCCAAGCTTTCCTACATATTATGTGTCTGGATAGGCAGGAGGTAGAGGACTCCACTGAACTCCTGTGACATGCAGTGGGTGACAGGCTCACAACTATGCTGCCCTTGCTTGAAATCCACCATTCTGCTAGAACTGGGAAAGATCAGAGTAAACAAACCAACACTAAACAAAGCTCTGATGTTTTTGGCATAACAGTAACTTGTACTTAAACAACAGTAAGGGATTTTAATCATTGAATGAAAAGTTTGGAAACACCTTATGGAGAATGCATTTTCTGTTCTGCATATAGACAATGTTTAGGCATTTATTTCACCTTTTCTGAAAGGTTTGCCTTTTTGTGAATCTTGTGGAAGTTAAACAGTAATGTTGAACATGATGTGTGCATATTTGACTCAAAGAGAAACACAGTCACCAATATCCTCTGTTGCAGTAAACTAGTTCAACCAGCAGGGGTCCTCCTCTAACCATGCTGATATGAGAAAAGTCTTTAATCCTGGGAACTGCAGTCTCTAGTGAACTTAGATTTAGTAAAAGCTATTGTTCTTATCAGGGGACTGGAGACAGCTCATGAGGCCCTTCCTCCTGCCTTACTCAGGTGGAGCACAGTGCACATACCCCTACATTTTAACTGTGGGTGCTGAGAGAGACTTTGCAACAAAAAACCTTGTTCTATCTGACCCTCTTGGTCAGAACCTGTTTAAATAAGAATTGTGTCCACTTTGATGTCCCAGAGAAAACTGCATCCACCGGTTGTCTCTGTACATGCTGAGTCACAACAAAGATTCAGTCAGACCACAGGACGCTCTTGTATTCTAAATGCCTTAAATGTTGAATGACAAACGAAATGATGAAAATCCTGAAAAGAATTTAAAATCCTTCTCCTCACATACAAAGTCTGTAATGATGAAGCTGTGTCTTATCTGAAAATAGTTTCCTCATTTCCTGATAGAAAACTTTGCTCTCAGAGCGCTGAGAGCAAAGGAACCCAAAACTTTATCTTTCATTTCAGTTTAAATTCAACTTCTTTCTTTTTTTTTTAAACCAATCATTTCTAGACTGATCAGCAACAGTAACATTAAAACATAAACAAGGAAGGATGAAATGAATTTTTAATCTCTTGACAATGAAATATTGTCCTGGAAACCTTCAGTCCTGCCATTCATTAGGCTACTTTGACTACAACCACCCACCTGAAATTGGTTGCAGACTAAGCACACAGCCCATGGCACTGGCACTCCCCAGTGCACAATAGGTCCCACCACACCTTCAAACTGCTCAGGAACAGCTCAAAGCCCAAAACAAAGAACCCTAGGCATTGACTGGACCGTCTAACTCCATTAACCGTAACATTTTACGTGTTAAGGTCAAGACCTTACCAACCCCCTGAAGGACTCACAGCATGTTGGGATTTAGCAACATACATGGAATTAAATTGTTGGGGCTTTTTTTGAGGACAACAAGCAAGTCGGCAGAACTTCAATTATTCTATTTTATGGGAAAGACTTGGGTAATGGTTAGGGCAAAGTTAAGGTTAAGGTTTATTCACTGATTTAAAAACAGTGATGAAAGTGTAGCTACTGAGGCAGGATTATTTTCCTTAAAGGAATTATATTTATAATGACATGAGAACATAGACACACAAAACACTTAAAAGGCATTTAGTTTGCATTTCTCTTCTTTTTTTAGAATTCAATTTTAGATGTTTAGCAGCGGTAGATGTCTCTTTAAATCTTGTTTTTAGGTGCGTTTTATTCTTACATCCTGTATCACATCATTTGAATTCACTATCCCATGCACTGAATTCATGTTTGTATTTATGTAAAGGAGCGATTCAAAGAATGCTTCCTTAGGTTTAGCATATGTTTGCTAAACCTAAGGAAGCAGAATTTCTATCACCTGAGTTTCCTGGGTTTGAGGTGCATGTTTTAAGGACTGACACTCGATTCATTGTGAATTGATGTTGAATGAATGAATATTAATGATAATAGCAACAGCCTGAGGGTAGCTGCCGTAGCTAAATGACATGTTTTGTTGATTTCTGAAGTGACAAAACTAAATACAATCTCTACAGTGATTTTTTCTGAACATATAGCAAAATACTTTACCTCCACTTGACACATTAGGCACCTAATGTTGTTTTAGTTTGAGTAATTTGTTATAGACCAAACACATATACAAAAAATTATACATTATACAGCATTCAGTGCAATAAATATCAGTTAAACATACAGTAAATACTAACTGCAATATACATTAAGTCCAATCACATTTCACTTGGCCATACACCCAGTCATTTACATGTATTTTACTTTAATCTACTGTTTAATTTTTAGGCTTTTTCTTTCTTAGTTTTCACACAACAGGCTTTCAGCACAGCCTTCACTACATATATTGCTTGTGTATGTGACATAATAATTATTTGAATCACTCCTTTACACAAATACAAACATGAATTCAATGCAAATAGCACCAACAGTGTATGGTTTGGTCCGCAGGCCTGATAGATAGATACAGCCTGGATATATTAGATGGGAAACAACGTGCTGCTGTGACTAGTAAATCGTACAAGCTAACTGAATAGCTAAGCTAAAATTGTCACATAATACAGAGACAGTAAAGTCTGAAGATTGTCTCATTGTGTAATTTAAGTTGTACTATTAGTCTGCAGTTTATTTTGTAAAGAAGAGTAGCAATTCATCGCCGTGCAAACACGTTTATGTCCTTCTGAAAAAGGCAATAAGGGTGTGGCTGACCATAGCACACATCAACAGTTAAACGTGGCCTCCAATGCATACATATTCATGTTCAGACAAGTGACTTTTCTAAGGTCAAAAAAAAGAACGGGCTTTTCTATCTCCTTCATCACTGCTATTGATTCCTCAGGAAAGCTCATATATTTGACTTGAAATGTGTCAGAGTTTAATTTGCATTTGTCAAGACTACATCAACAGCAGCTGCCCAGTTATAAAGGGTAATGTGAGTGTCAAACCTCTTCATTTTTAGGTGTTTTGTCCAGACCATTTATCATCTGGAGAGAAACAAGAGATTTTATCTGCTATTGTAATTGGCTGTTGTTTTTTTAATAATAAAAAAGACACTCTTCTCAATAAATGCAGTTATGCTTTCTGCAATTCATCAAAAGTCAACATGCCTTATTGTGTACAGTACTAATACTCAAGTTAGTGGACAGACACATGAATTATAGAGAGGAGTTAGACATCCCTTGAAGCGGCCGGTTGTTTTGTGTAGTACAAAGTAATCTGATTTACCATTTCATTTCCATGCTGCAGCACACAGACAGATGCTTTGCATACAGTTAGAGCACAGCTCCGGAGGGCAACAACACACAGTACAGTCAACAGTCTCCTGCAGCCACTTAAGGAAACACTAACAATCCAACGAGAATTTCATTACTCACTTACAAAAATAAATAAATAAATACATACA
Source organism: Stegastes partitus (assembly GCF_000690725.1). Taxonomy (NCBI): domain Eukaryota; kingdom Metazoa; phylum Chordata; class Actinopteri; family Pomacentridae; genus Stegastes; species Stegastes partitus. Next base: position 648,289 of record NW_007577911.1, read on the forward strand.
AAAAATCAATATATATATATGTATCTAGATTTTGAATATTGTGAATATTATTACTATAGTATAGTATAGTATAGTATAGTATAGTATAGTATACATTGTTATGCTATGTTACGCTACGCTATACTATACTATACTATACTATACTATACTATACTATACTATACTATACTATACTATACTACTAAGGAGCAACAGGGTTTAGCCTCTTGATTAATTGCCAGTTTGTATATTGTAGTAACACATTGTTTCCAATCTTGCCATTTCACTGACAGCCATTGGCAGAGTATTAAACGTAGGCTTGCAGCTGTTACATTTTAATGTGTATCCATCCATCCATCCATCCATCCATTATCTATACACCGCTTAATCCTCACTAGGGTTGTGGGGGGCTGGAGCCTATCCCAGCTCACTCAGGGTGAAGGCAGAGGACAGGTGTCCTCACCGGGACACGAACCGGCGACCTTCTTGCTGCGAGGCAACAGTGCTATTTTAACGTGTATGACAAGCTTAATTATTTTCCTGGACTTTCTTCTCCCATGGGCCAATATCTACAATATCCTGAATGTCTGGCACATTTGAAATGTGAGATATGCATCAACTCAATGGTTAAGTGTAGCAGGGCTGAAGTGCGTTCTTACTGCTTTACGTTTTGCACTACAGGCTCATCCTGATGTTCTTGGAGTGACCTCTATTGCTATTTGCATGATGAGGTTCAGTCCAGGGATGCATTTGTATATGCGCTGCACAGTCCGGTGAAATAAGGAGGCAGTTCTTTTTCCTGTTAAGCATGCAGTGACTGTGCAGACAATTGAAGAAGTGACATGCACTTTATTTTCAAAATGTGTTGTTGTTTAACAAAATGTTTTAGAAATACAAGTTATACATTAACAAGTAATATATTGGTAAACCAACTGGTGAGTGGACCCTTTTGGAGATATGAATCTATCCATTCTCTGTTTCATCCTTCTCTGTTCAATGCTTGGGATGCTGCTTATTATTTCAGCAGGCACTGAGTATGTGGTAGAGACCAAAACAACAGGACAGAAAGTGCAGCCATACTAGTATATATATATATAAACAATACAGTCAAGAAATTGCAAGAGTGTGTGTAAACAGCTTTTGTATGCACTCTGAGAAGCTCTGTAATCCCACCAAACAATTGCAAGAGAAAGGCTTCAAAAAAGAGAAAGGGCTGATTTACCTAGCAGTTAAGGCTGTGGCTCCACTGTGCTTGCTCCTGTTACTCAGACTTTGCCCTTTTTCTGGGGCCAGGGCTTGGTCCAGGGCTAGAATTTGCATGCCAAGGGCCACTTGAATGTGAAGTTCCCCGGATTCTCACTACCTGACATGCAAAACCAGTGGAGGACCAGTTAAAATAGTGCACGCGCACAGCCAGCACAGGTGTACCACTGTCAAAACAGTGAGCCTCCTAACCACCTCCCCATCCCTCCCAAGGGCTTTCAACTTGCATGACTCTGCCCAGAGAGTGTTATGGAAATTAGAGCTGTGATTTTGTTGGGACACAACCTGCAGGTCGGATGTGGCTCTAGTCGTATGGGGTTGAGGACAAGGTAGTGCTGGGCAGCAAGAGATCAAGTCTTAAAGCAGTGTGTCAAGATTCCATGGTGAGGGGCAAGTAAAAGATAGGTAAATAAGTACAAGAAAAAGATTTGTAAGGATGCCTAGGTCTTTCCTTGTGAAGAAGAAACGTGCGGCGCATGGAGCATGGCAATGGAAAGAACCAGAACAGCACGAGTGGAAAGAAGAGAACATTCCAGGTATGAACGTCAGGCATCTTTCTGTTTAGTTTTAGTAAAGCAGTAGCATCATTTAAAAGCTGTTTTTTATTGCTTTATCATATGTAGTCAGTTGACCTTAATTTAATTTAAACTTAAATTGTTTCTTTTTATTATTTTTTAGTGAGTGAAATGACTAAGGAGCAGAAATCCTGCAGTTCTGACACCCAACAGCCTGCCACAGTGCCTCTTCCAGTAGCCACTTCTGGATGTGGGCCAGCAGCAGGAATTCTAGTTCCAGTGCCTTGGCAAGGATCAGGAGCACCAGAGGTAGACACCAGGCCAGACTGGTCCACACTAATGCTCCGTGGCTCCCTCTACCATCACAGCGCATTGGCCCTGGTCAGCAGAGCGAAGGTAAGGTCAGACTTCATCACCCTTGTCAAACAGGGTGTCATTGCCTGAATGTGACCAAGTTTACTGCTTATCCAGTATTTGGCACTTTTTGTTCTATATGTATATTTGCCTTGTTAGGGTCATCAGCTTAATTGCTGTGAATAGAGCAGCTTGCAGACACTTGTAGATACGCCGGACTTCAAGCAAAGTAATCTGAAAATACATCAACAGAAGAAAAGGTTATTGGGAGCAGGTGGAGAGGGAACTGACTACAAAACGATCAGTACTTCTAAAGAAGTCAGTGAAAAGTAATCAGGTGAAGTCAGTTAACATAGCGACCAGTTGTGATTGGAGGTTAAACCCTCAATGAAAGGAGGAGTGACAGTTAGGTGAGAGAAGTCAGCATTAGCCCTTGGGCCAGATGGTGAGCTCCACAAGCTGAATACTGCAACAATGTTCTGGATGTGTTTTTGTGGAAACATATTCAAATAGAGAATCCACATACTCCTAGGTCTTTGAACATAAAAAGAAAGAGAAATACTTAGTTGATTTTTGGACATTTTAGGCCTGGCTGTCTTCTCATTCACAGCGATGTAGATTTTCTTCACTGTTGTTGTGCAGTGATCACTAAGATACAGAGAAAAGAAGGAATGAGATAATGGACACTTCCGTGCAGAAAGCGGAAAGACCAGGTTTTTTTTCTTTCTTCCTTATTGGTACCCAAAGTGCTTTACAATGTGTTTCTCATTCACCCATACACACCAACATTTATACACACTAATGGCAACAGAGCTGCTATGCAAAGTGCTTGCTTGCCATGGGGAGCGACTTGGGGTTCAGTGTCTTGCCCAAGGACACTTTGGCAGGCGGAGGGGCTAGTGATCAAAAACATTCCTTGAAATCAGTGGACAACCCACCGTACCACCGGAGCCACTGCTGCCCCGTTGGAGGGCACCGGAGGTTAATCTTAGGTCAAGGCCTGTAAGTGGATCTTACTTGCAACAGTGTGTTGTGTTGCTGAGTTGACAGTAGGATGCAATAGAAAGCTTAGAGTTCTTATGGAGTCAGAGGAATGTGGCTGGAAACCAAAGGTCCAACCAGTGAAGTCATACTTTAAGGGTTCTGCTGGCAGATCAGTTTTGCCCCTGTTAACTGAGCATAACGGGGCAGAGCCCAAACCATGAAGTGGAGAAGAAAACACGGCAGACACTGCTGCCTGGTCCCAGTAAATCCATCCTTTTTCTATACACTGCACAAGCCTGACTTAGGACAAAGGCAGTGTCCAGGACACCCTGGACAGACTGTCATTCCATCACAGGGCCAACACTAACAGACAGACAACCAAGTACATTTACACCTGTGGTCGGCCCCAGTGAACAGCTGTGTTAAATGAAAGTGTTAGCAGGCGATGCAGTTCACATATTGTGTCTAATGATGTTTTAACATGATGTTGACTGGAATGGGGCTTCCTATTAGTGCTAGATGTGTGTATGTGCTGTTGATTGCTGATGTGAGTCAGGCTGTTGAACTGGGATGTATCTAACATTCTGTTAGCAGAGCTTTGCATGCCAGTGAGCTTTAAAAAGTTCAGTTCAGTTCATACAGCATGCTTTGCAGCTAAGCATACTGGCTAGCATGCTAAATCGCTAACATGGTGGGTGAGAATGATCTATTTTAGTTACTGCCTGCTGGGTTGCCATGGCGTTCAGCATCAACCCCCACTATCAACCACTGCAGAGTCTGACAACATAGACCAAACATTATTTAACATAAACACTGGACTTCTACAGGAATGTTTGGCCCGTTTAAAGCTATGAATAACTATTTATAGTACAACTTGTTCCTCACAAGCTAAAGAGAGCTGAGAAAAACCTTGATGATGATGATTTGTGTGATTGTTGTCACATTTATTAAGCAGTTTTGTGATTTCCCTCCCAGTCCCGTCCCCGCTCTTCCCCCATCTCAGGTGACTTTGTGTGCTCAGTGTGTCACAAGATCTTCCCCCTGCAGCGCATGTTAACCCGCCACCTGAAGTGCCACAGCCTGGTGAAAAGACATCCTTGTAGATTCTGTGGCAAAGGATTCAACGATACCTTCGACCTCAAGAGGCATATGCGAACACACACAGGTAAGGAATGTCTACACATCCTTAAACAAAAGTATCAGAACAACAATCTAAAAATACTTTGCCACAAATGAATATTTCATACATCAGAACGCAACTGAAACTCAGATGTATGAGCAGAGGTGTGCTTTAAGTATGAAAAACACTCATTGTGTAAAATTACTGATGTCAGTCTTATTTTAAGTTATAAATAATATTAATGTTGTAATAATGTGTAGCAGTAACTCAATGCTGCATTTCACTGAGTTACAGTTTTTGTAATAATAATAATGCAGATACTTGTAGATGCATTATATGACAAGATAAAACAGAACCTACACTTGTAATTAGGTTGGATAGGGTAATTTACTATTTAATAAATGTTGTAACAATGTATTAAACTTTTAATCTGCAAATTAACTTTATTATTAGTTGTACAATACATGTGCCAGTATCTAATTAAAGTCACATTGTAAACCAAAGGCCTAAAAGACAAATTTTCTGTCAGGTTATTAAAGCTTTTTATTCAAATTCCAGGTATGTTAATTAAGAAACTGTCTTTTGCCCCCCCCTGCTCCAGGTATCCGTCCTTACAAGTGTGAGCTGTGTGAGAAAGCCTTCACACAGCGATGCTCTCTGGAGTCCCATATGAGGAAGATTCATGGCGTTCACCAGCAGTACGCCTACCGCCAGAGACGCTCCAAGATCTTTGTTTGTGAGGATTGTGGCTTCACGTCAAGCCGTCCCGATGAGTACTTCCTTCATGTGAGACAGTGCCACCCCGGCAGTCCTGCACTACGCAGGTACTACCGCCGCCAGGCCCATGAGAGCAGCAGCTTCGCATCTGCGGACCATAAACTCAACCCCTATTTGCTGTACTCAACCCCTTCATACTACATGAAGGGTTCGCTGTAGTTCTTTACCATACCGTGGCTGTTCCACAAGACATTTAGGAATGAAAGTCATGTTAGTTCTAATAAATTATTTAATTGTGTAACATTTTAGACCATCTGTATTGTTGTGATTGTACCCTCTCTGTGTTTTGTCATTACTTTCTGTTTTAGTCAGGATGTTAAATCAATATTTTAAAAAAGAAACGAAGGGCCAAAAATTGCTCTCAATTAAATCCAGTGAGTATAATGCAGTACATCAGTGATTCTCAAACTGGGGGGTCGGGACCCCTATGGGGGTCCCAAGATAATTTCAGGGGGTCGCCAGATCATTGTAAAAAATAATAATAATAATTTTAAAAAAAGCCTACATTTTTCAAATAAATTTGGATTAGGGCTGTCAAAATAAAAGTGTTTACTTCTTCCCACTCCTTTTTCGAATTTAATATCATGATTTGATTGTGTGATATTATTATTTTTTAATGCTCTTTTCAAAATTATTTTCTTTTATGTTTATATTCTTTTTCCCTTTAATTTGTTCGAAATCAATTTCATTCATTCATTCAAAAGAAAGTCAATGTGCTAATGCAAAGAGATTAATATGTGGAATTAGCACATTAATTTTTAACGCATTCGTGCATGAACAACAAAGTTATTACTCATGATGTATTAAAAATTCAAACTGGTGGGTGATGTTATCTTGGGGATCGAGGCTCAAAACGTTTGAGAACCACTGGAGTAGATGAATGAAGATGATGCTTGACATGGATGTTAGATGGCAGAATTCTGAAGTACTGTATTAAACAAAAAACATACAACCTGCTCTCTTCAACGTCTCTGCACAACGTTGAGGGGTGCAAAGGTTTTTTTTTGGTTCCTTCTCACCATCGCTGGCTTCCTGCTCACAGGGAATCCTAAGGCAACGTTGGATTGTTGGGTTCTCTGTTCTTTGTTTAAAATTCATTACCTTATTATGTGAAGTGCTATGAGGTGACATAAGTTGTGAATTGGTGCTACATAAATAAAATTGAATTGAACTGAATTGCACATCAGCCATCCATTGACTCACCTGCATACTCATTTACCTGCATGTGTAGACAACAACAAAGTGTCCTAGGTAGGTAGAAAGTACTGTTGAACTGCTCCAGTTTGACCCACCAAATCCAAACTGACACAACGTGTTGACAATAAACGAATCTTTAATTTGACAAAAACACAGTCTGTTCATTTGTATTGTTTGTGTTCAGCTAAAATGGAAACGATTCAACAAATTTTTCAAGATTTCCTCCTGATGCTTGTATCTACAAAAAGCAAAAAGTTCAAATAATGCAACGATCACAACATCTCATTAGATTTTTCAGCTGTTTTTATTGTCAGAATTATTTTAAATATTGCATTTTACTTGCCATTTATTCTCTTTCTGACAATGCACAAATAAATAACATGATTTAAGTCAAACCTGATCCTGTTAACGATGTATTGTGCTCTAATTTACCGCACAGTCACAGTAACATTCAGTAGTGCACCTTTAGTTGGATCTGTGCTCGGTCCTGCTCCCTCCTTATGATCGCTGGGATGTCTGTTAAATATTGTTATAGAACTTATAGGATACAGTGACCAAAAGAAAGAAGTAAATTATCAAACTCACATTTTACCCATTTACAGTTGACTTTGGCAACTACTTTTTAAACATTGTAGAGAAATGTTGTTCATACTTCCTCTCCTTAGTTCATTTAGAGAGTTTGAAGCACAAAACATGTAAAACCAGCTGCTTAAATAAACCCATCATACCTTTGTGGCATCAGTCAGCAAAGGCCTTTTGATTGTTTGGTGACTTCTCTGCACTAGTTTTCTCTTGCAATATATATGTATATATATGTGTGTGTGTGTGTGTGTGTGTGTGTGTGTGTGTGTGTGTGTGTGTGTGTGTACTTTGTTTTATAAGCGCAATGTAAACAAAGGAGGAGGAAGAGAGCCAGGATCCATGCTAAGCTAAAGGCTAACCCCTCCAGACCAGCAGGACCATCCTCCTCCTCTCCAATGTCCGCTCCGTCCACAACAAGCTGGATGAGCTACATTTGCTGAGAGAAACCCACAGAGAGTGGAGGGAGTGCAGGAGCAGGGCAATGAACGTTGTCAGGGACTCCTCACACCCTCTCCATAAGCTGCTTTTTTTTTTAGTTTTTTTTTTTGGTCTTTTTAGTATAGGACAGTTGAGAGAGAGACAGGAAAGTGGGGGAGAAGAACGGGGGAAGGAATTGCAGCAAAAGGCCATGAGCGGGATTCAAGCCCACGTCCACTGCATCGGGGAATACAGCCCCTGTAGAGAGGGCACCAGCTCAACCAGGTGAGCTACAGCAGCACCCCATAAACTGTTTGAACTGCTGCCATCATGCAAACGTTTCCAGAGCATTAAAGAAAGAACCTCCAGATTGATCAACAGCTTCATGCCACAAGCTGTCAGAATGCTGAACTGCTGATCCAGATATGCACACGGTTCTTTATTTAATTGCTTTTAATTATTAGATCCTGAAGAAACGCTCTCTCATCTTGCCTGTGCTACTGTTGTGTGTACAGCAAAATGACATAAACTTAATTTGATGAATTTGCTTGATATATACAGTCATGGAAAAAAATGATGAGATCACCCTTGTTTTCTTCAGTTTCTTGTTCATTTTAATGCCTGGTACAGCTAAAGGTACGTGTGTTTGGACAAATATATGATCTATCAGTTTATTTACAAATAGTTTTCAGTGGCTCGGGTCATGGTACAGGCTGTGACAAAGTGTCAGGTGAACTACAGTTCATCACGCTCATGCTTATGACAGGAGAAAGGAGGAGAGGGACTGGTGGGAAAGTAGAAGCAGTGAGAGCAAGAGGGATGGTAAATCTGGTAAATGCTAAGTATGTAAATGCCCTATCTAGCTGAACATCAACCACCACAGCCTTCAACTTTAAGGTGATAGCTAGTGATATTTAGCTCCACTGCAGACTGCGTTTAACCTGTCACAGAAACATTGTGCGAATGAGGAACTGTCGAGTGATCATGAAAGGGAAGAGGAAATGAACAGCAGTTAAATGTGGCTAGAGATGACTATTTAAGGTACACAATTAGTCACTGACGAGGTGTCTGTCAGTCTCACATGTACACACTCAGGCCACAGTTACATGGTCTCTCTCTCTCACTGTCTCTCTCTCACACACACACACACACACACACACACACACACACACACACACACACACACACACACACTAAACCGTGAAAGATAGCTGACGAAACAACTGTTTCCTGATATTCATGTATACAAATGCCAAACAACATTGATGTAAAGTTCCTACTTATTCGGTAAATAAGCTTTTGAAATGCACGGGCTTCAGAGGTCAAGTCCATTAAAAGTCTCTGATTTTCAACATCCTGGATGAAAAATGCACCAGATGAAAATGTGCATATTTCATAAAGAATTGTTCCGTGTTCTTCTGAAATGCAATAAATTTAGTCCCTAAACAGCACAAATAATGAAGTTTACAGTTCTTCTTTCATTGTTATCACAGTCCTACGGGGAAGTGATGTGCTGGTTAAGCAGTGCTGTGACAGTTATACATGTACCTTTGTCAGAGAGCAGCAATGGGCGTTGTGTGTTTTGTAATTTTGTTTTGAATATCCTGAAAAACTGATGACTGAGTGTACATTATTTGCTGCCTGCATCAGAAACGCAAACTTTTAAAACAGTTTAATCGTCTGGCAGTTCCGTGTTTTTGGCATGACTCAGAGCACTTTGATGTAGCTTTAATTCAGCACCCCCTCACTAACCCTGATCCACATCAACACAACATCAACACAACATTTTCTACATTATTTGCAGTGCTGCTGATACATTTGCTGCCATTACTGCTCCTTGTGCTTCAATGCTGTTTATAATACAACTAATACTTATAACAGAGCAGTAACAGGTGTTTGCTTTGAGCAGTGAAACACAAGAACATCTGACGGCTGCCTCGCATGCAGCAGAGAAACTTGCAACATGTGACAGTCTTTATCTGAAATAGTCTAAATAATGATGTGAAGAGGACTCATGCTGTTTAAATTTATTTAATCTGGTTGTCCTTCACTCTTTAACACCCAAACATGCTCATGCAAACACACAGTAAGGCACATTTGTACTAAAAACTATCCCTTTTCCCAAACTAATACACAGCTTTGGCAGAGAAATAGTAGAAATATACCTGTGCCACAGAGAGACAGAAGACAGGGGGAGGTAAGAAAGTAAGAATTTTAAAAAACGAGTGAAGGAGATGAGAACAGGAAGAGGAAAAAAAACTGTCTAGGAAATGAGAAGACAAAGGCAGAAGTGCAAGTCAACTGTGTGCATGTTGTGAGAGGAAGGAATGGAGGTGCGCTGTCAAGAATTACAGCAGGTTTGATTCAACAGACAACAACTATACTCGTGAACGGGGGGAAGAAGTGAGTCGAGTCGATAAGAAGAAACTGACTGCTGAAGCGTTGAACATTCACCACAGTTGGAAGATGAGGTGAGTCATTTTCGAATAACAGCGATTATGTTGATCTGTTTGAAATTGTGATGCTTTTTTTCCCCCAAAAAGTTTGATTTATTCATGAATGTAAAACTGAAAATACACTGAATGGTGCAACTGTCGACTACTGTTACATTTGATTTAAGAAGCTCCACAGTTGTGGTTGCATTTCCTGCTGTGTCTGAGTGTCTGCAGCTCGGCGCAAGTCCTTCACGCTGAATGAAAACGTCTATGTACGTCTTGTGGGCATAAAATATTAGTAAATCCTGCAAGAGGTTTGAGGGATCACAAATTTGATTTTGAAGTGAAATGTTTTTTTGTCCATATTAGGCAGCGTTGCACTGAGCACAGGAAGTGGTCAAAACAAAAAAAAAACCTGCAGACAGGAAGCAAAGATTTCCCACACGCTGCTAACTTTGCAATAGCATGTACACATAAAATAGAACATTGTCACGATGCTTTGCAGAAGGACTTGCAGCACCTTTAGTTTGTATTAGTCGTTTTTTAAACTTTCCCCCCAAAATATTCAAAGTGACACAAATAAAATATATGAAAGTCTAAACGTGTATAAACAACCTCAATGTACTACTGAAAGAATCACAAAATAAAATCTCAGCCAGTTACTTCATAGTGGTTTAATCAATGCATTCTTCCATTCGTTTAATTTCAGAGACAGTTACTGTTAATTTTAAGTATAAAATATGGACATTTATAATGATATTTGTGAAATTTTAGATTGATATATCAAATATTTACAGATATGATACCGAAATAAAGAAAGAAACTGGAGATAAAAGTCTGACAGACAGTTAAATCAAATAGTCACTGATTATGGGTGAGTTGAATTATTCTTTAAAATTAAGTCGTCAAGGCAAGTAAGTACCGTCTTTGAGCACATATTAGCAAAAAAAATAAAAAATATGACAATGCAGAACTGGTGATATTTTCTGAACCACATGTTGTTGCATGTGGCTCCAAGGTGGCTCGGTGGTTAGCACCGTTTACTAGCAGCAAGAAGGTCGCCGATTCGCGTCCTAGTGAGGACACCCTTCTGTGTGGAGTTTACATGTTCTCCCCGTGCAGCGTAGGTTCTCTCTGGGTTCTCCGGCTTCCTCCCATCTAAAAACATGTTGAGGTTAATTGGTGATTCTAAATTGTCTGTCGGTGTGAATGTGAGTGTGCTTGGTTGTCTGTCTCTAAGTGTAGACCTGTGATAGACTGGTTACCTGTCCAGGGTGTCCCCTGCCTTCACCCTGAGTCAGCTGGGATAGACTCCAGCCCCCCACCACCCTAGTGAGGATTAAGTGGTGTATAGATAATGGATGGATGGATGTCGTTGCATGTGACAATATTACAAAACAAAAAATATAACATACCTATTTAACATCTGGGTTGAACTTTTATACTGATTGAGCAGGTAGGATAAGTTGTACCACAAAAACAAACATATTGCTAGATTGTTTATTCAAAATTGAAGGAGTGTCAACATGGTTCTCTGTTGGTCATAGTGTGGAAGAAAAAGAGTGAACCGTCGTCTTACCTAATATACTTACACAGTTCATATCCTTTTTTGGAAGAAATGCATGACGGTAAACTCTTAAACAGTTCCTATAAATATGCATGTATTCACACTTCACCACTTTTGCATAAAGCAAGAGAATCCTTTTGATCTTATCAGTTTCCACAATAATCATGAGAATACATGTAACACTGAAGTCTTGCTCACACAAGTGCAACAGATTGTTATTATTATTATTATTATTAAACTATTAAAAATATGTCAAGCTGTGAAAAACCACCACTATTTCAATGAAAGACTTTTCTGTTTGTTTAATATGGGCATATAATTCATTTTTCAGCCCCACTTTGTCGGCATAAACCTTGGTAATTTTGTTTTTACGTTCCTTGACAATTATGACTGCATTAGATTAATAGGGTACAATACAACAATAGCCAAACACATACATCTGTTGTGGTCGTGGGATTTTTCTGGTGATAAATTGCCATGCCTTGACATAGAGTTAATGGTAACACAATGTACATATGTCGTCAAGACTTTAGTGGTAAACTTCATCTCCTGATCATTGGGGACTGTTTGGATTGTCTTGCTTTGTGTTCCATTGGGAATGAACTTTACCTTCAAGAACAATCTCACAAGCTGGACCATGAGCAGAAAGTTAGTGTAGTTCATGTATATTTATAATAACTGCTTAAGAGCATGATTAGGTTCATTTGTCTACTCTGATTATAGGTATAAGGTCTCTTTTTTCTTTGTCAGACGATGAGTATTTTTAAGTAGGAGCTGCTTTTACCTTTGACGCGTTTCAACTGTTGCTTCAGTCTTCCTCAGAACTGACTGACGAACAAACTGAAGTGACATTCGAAACACGTCAAAGATAAAAACAGCTCCTACTTAAAAACACTCTTTGTCTGATCAAAAAAGAAACCTTATACCTAACAGCTGAAGAGTTACGGCAACAGTTCACTCTGTTTCTACAGTCTGAGTTCTTCCATCTATCATCATCTATACACCTCTTAATCCTCACCAGGGTCGTGGGGGGCTGGAGTCTATCCCAGCTGACTTAGGGTGAAGGCAGGGGACACCCTGGACAGGTCACCAGTCTATCACAGGGCTACACTAAGAGACAGACAACCAAGCATGTAGAATCACCGCGTAGCCTCAGCATGTCTTTAGAATGTAGGTGGAAGCCTGAGAAACCGCGCAGTCACAGGGATGCAATATGCAAACTCCACACAGAAAGATCCCAGCCCGGGAGACGAATGAGCTGTGAGTGTCAGTGCTAACCACCGAGCCACCATGAAAATAACTTTCTTTTCATTTTTGTGACCAAGTTTTCATAATAAAAAATATTCCATATATTCTGTAATATTGTGACACACGTGTGGTTCACAAAATATCACAAATTGGAGCCTGTACCAGCCAACATACAGTCACGGAAAAAATGATTAGACCACCCTTGTTTTCTTCAATTTCTTGTTCCTCACACTGGTGTGCTCAGACTCTAATAATCATAATCACAGCAGTTCCAATAGGGTCCTACGCACTTTAGTGCTCGGACACTAATTAATACTACACATCAGGTATGAGTCTTCATGGACTGAATCTCTAATCCATGCTCTTTACTTCCTTCCACCCTACAGTCTTTTTTCACTCTCTGTATCTTTTTCTCATCATCATTTCCAGTGAATCCAGTATATGTCAGGTGAGGGCAACAGTTATGCTGTATGATGACGGCAACAAGCGTTGGGTACCGGCAGGATCGGATACTCCTTCCTTGAGTCGTGTCCACATCTATCACAACCCTGAGGCCAACACCTTCAGAGTGGTGGGCCGTAAGCTGCAGGCCGACCAGCAGGTACAATACAAGCGTACACACGATCAACTCAACATGTTCTAGTTGGGCACACAGTCTCATTCCCAGTGTCCTCACTCACAGGGTGCTTTTTATTGTGCTAACCTTTGCGTCTCTCCTCCTGTGATCTGGAACTTATTCCCTTTCTACCATCGTTAAGGCCCTTCCATTTACTTATATGCACCTCAAGGAGATGAGGGGATAGGAGGCTTGCTGATGTTCAGTTCTTACATCCTCAAGTCTCCTCCTCACATCTTTCATCTTCACTTGGAGGAACTAAGACACAAGAAGCAGAGATGCCGGTAGGGGAAGACATGTAGTGCGTAATAAAAAGCACTCGTTACCGCTAAGTGAATGAGTTCTTAGGGGAACTGTCCCACTGTCAAATCAAGAAGTACATGACAATTCTCCAATACATCTTGAACCCTTTATGCATATACTATGTACGTTTTTGCAGATTTTGCCTGTTGGCCCACAATTTATATTGCTGTGACAATAAACACAGGGTTACTAGAAGTGGGTAAATTAGAATTGATAAATAAATGAATGAAAAAACAACAATGTCACAAGTAAAAACTCATTTTCATGTTAGTGTAAACACATAGATCATTGCTGACTAAGAGTGCTTTCTTAGTGTCACTCAAAACTTTAACAGTGTTTCCCTACTTACTCATTCACACACTTGCCTGCCATTGGTAGCAACTTTGGATTCAGTGTCTTGCCCGAAGAAACATAGGAACAAGCAGGAGTCAAGGATTGATCTCACAACCTTGTGATTAATGGATAACACACTCTACTACCTATGGCCCCTGCCGTCCAGTTATAATATGATGACACAATGAATACTAAATATGCCTTTACTGAAGTGCCTAAGCTGGATCCCACTATTGTACCAAATGACTCCTGAGGATGAAATCACCCCCACGCTGACGAGGTTAAAGTACAAGCTGGGGAACCAAGATGCACGCCTACAGGCAAAGCTTTGTTTAAGCTTAGCCGTTGTGAACTATTGTCAGATATACTAGTGGACAACGCATGATGCAGTGGTTTGTGCATACAAGTAGTGAAATGTTTACAGATGAAAGCTGAACATTAATGTACAATTGATTTAATGGCACACAATTAAAACAGAAGTGCTCATAAACAGCACAATGGTGCAGATGTCACTGCTGTTGATCTGCTGACCAATCAACTTGGATTTTGAAGTTGGTGGATTCCTCTGAATTTCTGAGTTGGGGTGTTTCAGTTCACATAGACTAGGAACTTAAAAATTGACAGTTTAAATGGAACACACCATGATTCGGTCTTACAGTGGAGATTGGGCCATTTTGTGCAATTTTCACAATTGCTTGCATTGTATCGCATAAACACACACGATACATCACATACACCTACTATGCAGTTCAATTAATTCAAACCACAAATGATCATAAACAGGAATCAACTTACCTCTGGCCCCTGACTTTTAATTGAACTGCATTGTTAATGATATTGCAGCTATACATTCACTATCTTTTATTTCTTACTTTTGTCAGGTGGTGATTAACTGTCCAATTATCAAAGGGATGAAGTATAATCAAGCCACAGCGACTTTCCATCAGTGGCGGGATCCAAGATACGTGTGGGGGCTGAACTTTGGCAGTAAAGAGGATGCAGTTCTTTTTTCCAACAGCATGATGCATGCATTAGAGGCTCTCAATGCACCAGCAGGTACAGGTAACCTCGAAACAGAAGTGTTTGTCTTACTCCTGCAGCAATGTTTAGCCTATATACCATGTGTCTGACATGAATTATCAAAGCCTGATTGTGTTTGTGAACATTGCAATAATGGGGTGTGAAGAAAAAGTTCAGAGATCGCACCAAAAAAACAAAAAACAAAAGTAAAACCGTACCCGATTTAACTGAAATTTGCCCACCATATACTAAGGAGGGAACACAAGGGAGCTGGGGAACTACGTGAGACAGGAAACATCTACAGAACTTGGGATAGTACAAAATGCTACAACAAACTAGACAGACTAGAGGTGATATTTTAGTTCAGATAGACGCTCAAAAGCACAACTACACGTGTGGTAACACTTCTGAACATCGCCTGCTTGATACGTGTGCACTCGAGGCCACTAGGCAGTCATACGACAGATGCTTTACCTTTGAGGCGTCGAACCAACATGGAGGTTCGATCGCAAACTTTCGGTTTCATAAGTTCAGTGAAAAGTATTTCTGAAACCATCTGAGGCAAGAAATAAGCTGTGCAGTTGTTGAATCTGTCCTCATTTTACTTCAACAACGGCTAGTTTTGTGAGGAATCAGATCTCCGCTCCCTGTGCCAAATTTGCATAAAGTTGAAGTCAAGTCTACTTTATGGAAATAAGCTTGCGGACGACACTGTGCCTCATCACTTGAAACTCCCTGCAATGCTCCGGAACACAATGTGGGACGTTTCACATACACGGTGAACGGGAAGCGTAAAATGTACAGATCACGTGGACACGCAGCATGAGACAGAACCAACAAAAGCAAGAGCAGAATATGGGCCTTGGTTGACTGACTGTAGTAGGTTAATGGTCCGGAGTCGGGCGGTGGTCTGAGCTCAGCCTTTATGGTCAGAAGGTGATGATTTGCAGGTGAGCCACTCCCCACCGCAGATGTCCACGATCAGGTGATCATCCAATGAAATAAAAAATACAAATAAATAAATTGTGTAAATTTTTTTAATGTCTTTATATTAAATACTCAGTGAGCTTTTGAATTGCCCCTAGGAGATAAATAAAGTTATTTGAATTGAATTGAACCTGCTCACATACAACACACACCTCACTCACGCCCACACTGAGGAAAGGGACAGGAGAGGGAGAAGGAGGGCAGGATGCCTTTAAGCAGAGGTGGAGGTGGAGGGCATGACACAAAGGCATGCAGTCCTACAACAAGCCAATGGCAGGTCACCCCTCAGCAATGATGCTATGCATATGTCTGACTGACTGAACAGGTAGCTCTGAAAGGGTAGCGGGTCCTTTTGGCATCATGAACAATGCATGCATTTACAAGCACTGCACTAATTTTCCCTCCACTACTCTTTACTATCACTTCTGTTTTTTCGCGGTTTGGGTCTACAACAAAACTCCAGCATCAGTGCAAATATAAACAAAAGTAGCCTCCACTTTCAGTTGTTCCATATCTTCCTGACACTACCCCCAAGTAGCAGCAGACAGCTACAACAGGTAGATGTGTGTCTGTAAAGCTCTAAAGCCACACCAACAAAGTACCGTGCAAGAGTTTCGGATGCCTCAGGACATTACATTAGAACTTTGCATGACAGTCTCGTCCTGGAAGTCAAATCCTCTGTCTTTACATGCTTCTGAGCTGAAACGCCTTCCATACGTCACACTTGGAGACCGCTTGCACCATGAAAAGTGCTGTTTGGTCGACTGGGTCGTAGTTAAATGTCAATTCTGCAAGTCAGAATCCTGATCCGGGGCAGGAACCGCTGCGCTCCAAACACAATACCAATACAATGTGTGCCATCAAGATTATTGTGAGGCTATGGTTAGGTTGGATTTTCCCTGGACTCCTATTACACTCCACTGTTGTCTCTGAGCTATAATAATCTGTATTCAGAGCAGTGTCAGAACTCATCAGTTATACACAATAATGTTTATCCTCAGGCCCAGCTCAGAGTCATCCCTCTGCACAGGATCAACAGAGAAGGTACTGTTCATTCTTTATGATACTAGGGCAAATATTTAATGCCATTGGGGATTTTTGTCTTCTGCTTTTATGTTTAACAATTTGTAATAGTTTGCAGAACAAATTTTCTTAAAAAAAAAAAAAACAGTTTACTGTGATTGGCAGATAATCCTCACATTTTAGAAGTTAGAACCTTTGGCTAAGTATGCTTCATGTATGATTTCATGAATCAGTCTAATCCTTCTAGTGTGCAATGATGGTGTTCAGATTTAACTCAGTAGTGGGAAAAATTCAAAAATGAACTTTTTCAACATTTGCAAAAAAATCCCCAAAACTGCAGAGTTTTAACACAAACAGCAGCATTTCTAAAGTCTGCGTTATCTATCCTTCTCTGTCCAGACAGGCGGCTGCTGCACCTCCTGTCCCTTCCACTCCTCCGGCTGCACCACCCGCTCCACCTGCCCCACCAGCCCCACCAGCACCTCCCCCACCCTCTTGCCCTCCCCCAAGTTCCTCTGGTCCATGCCCACCTGCACCTCCACCACCTCCCTCTGGAGGCATGGTCCCACCTGCACCACCCCCACCCCCGGCAGGAGGAAGTGGAGGTGGAGGTGGAGGTGGAGGTGGAAATGATCTGGCTGCAGCTCTGGCAGGAGCCAAACTGCGTAAAACAGCAAAGGTAAGTGAATACATGGTGTGTAGTCTCTCCTTTGTATAGTGCACCAACACAATCACCGTGATACACACTCCCATTAGACTATTTAAAGAGGATCCATGCTCCGAATATGTACTGAATATAGTGCAGCCCTTCAACATGGTGACTGGAGGTGCTTTTGTGTATGCAGGATGAGGGAGCAGCAGCAGCCCCAGCCCCCAAACCGGCATCGTCAGGCGGTGGAGGAGGCAACCTAATGGGAGAAATGAGTGCCATTCTAGCAAGGAGGCAAGTTACTACTCAGGAGACATACAGTAAAAATTGCAGATGATGTGATGATATTAAAGCTTTTGTGAACGTCTGTATTGTGCTACACCTATTCAAATAGGAGAAAAGCTGCCGATAAGCCGCCTGAAACAAAGAACGACAATGTAAGTGTCCTGTCAGTGAGTTCAGCTTCACTGGACTTTACTTCATTTGCTAGATTTTCTCTCATTATTCTGTAGTACGTATCTGTAAAATGAGCAGTAAGATACAGTGATATATCCGTTTATAACTACAGGAGGAAAATGACTCCTCAAAATCTAAATCCTCAGGACCAGGTGGTGAGTAATCTCTCTTACATGACTATAATACATAAATATGTCCTTTTTCTATACACCACATATAACTATGGTAGAAAGACTTTAAATACACATTGAGGTGAAAGAGACAGAAACTAGAAATACATTTAATTTTAATTTATCCTAATGTATTGTGAAAATATATATGGTCATTTTTCACCAGAAATAAATCCGTTCAAGGAAAAATCGGCTACCATTCCAAGGTAAGAGACTGATCTGTGACTCACCATTACAATATGCTTAATACCTCCTCAGAGCCATCCATAGTTATTCCACAAAACACTTAAAGCATCTGTGTATTTTTTTGCAACAGGCCCAAATCTTTAACCACCAGTCAAGGGGATGTCAGCCCACGTCCCAGCTCCACAACCACTGCTTCTAACTCTCCCACTACTCCAGGGTCCAGGTACCAGTCCCCACCTGTGATCCAGGTCTTTTCCCAACATGCTGCTTCTCAGAGCTCTGATGTTGCTGCTGTTCTCATCAGTGATGTTCTGCTTACATGTGACTCACTGCATCTAATGAAGCACTAAGCCTTTGATGGTATCTCTCTGAGGTTATGTTTATAGCTCCAGACTGAAACTGTTTCTAAGCCAATTTCAGTTGTCTGCTTTGCAGCAACATGTCGCTGTGACAGTGCTTTTGGAGTGCTTTGCTCACTGCATGAACATCTCTCAAGTATCCCTGTAAAGACCTGAGGAAGAGGTTGCTCTTACTTAAACATAAGCAGTCATTTGGACGATGGACAACAGTCTATTCTAAACACTAAATACATTTAATGTCTCTGACTGTTCCCTCCAGCTCTATTTCCCTCTTTGTCTTATCATTCTAAGACTGCCTATAACTTCTTTTGGTGTCTCTGTCTGAAGTAAAGCATGCTGCCTAGCTTGCTGTCTCTTAGAAAATATCTCCTTGATATATCATTCTGTTTTAGCTAATGGCAAACATGGATCTGTCCATCGTAGGTTGAAAATGATGAAAAAGACCTCTGATGATGCAGGAAGTCATCCTGATATGGAACGAGTCAAGCAGGTTGGTTCCTTCATCTTTATTTGAACGTATAATAGTGTCCTGCAACTTGTCAGTAAACGATAAAGCTGTCCATCATAACTTTATCATGGTTAACGTCACAACTTTTGCTGATAATGAGCAGAGATGCTACAAACTCTGTGGTTCTTTTGGGTCGTGCATGTGTTTCCCAATAAACTCTGACCTGCAGGCGCCAGAGAGAAATTTCTTCTTAAGTATAACAGATTGCAGTTGCAAAGCCATAACTTTGTGCCCAGAATGTCACTATTTGAGGTTTAAGACATTTGCTGAAACACCGATTTACTTTTTTTTGTCAAGTAAAACCTTTGAACACCAAAGCCTCATGCACTGCATGTGTCTGTTTAAAGGAAATTCTTGAGGAAGTGAAAAAAGAGCTCCACAAAGTGAAGGAAGAGATTATTACAGGTAAGTTCACCCATTGTCATTAGGTCAAACTACGATACTACAGACGGGGAACAAAATAAAAGGAAAAATCTAAACTCTTGAACCCTACAGTAAGGGAATGATTGGATCTGTTTTGCAGTAGGTAGCCTTTACTTGCACAATCGCCTTTTTCCGATAAATGGTAAAATGGTCTGCATTTATACTGCGCCTTTGTACCTTAGTGGTACTCAAAGTGCTTTACAATGTATTTTTTATCCACCCATTCATTCAAAATCCAATGATGACACATTTCTATACGGATAGGTGTGGTCTCTTTGTGGATTAATTTGCTATGGCTTTCACAGTGACCAGATTCCATCCTAACTGAACACCTATACTAGATTTTGGACCTATGTGGTCCACTGTCGCTCCACTGTCGCTCCACTGTCGCTCCACTGTCAAAACACTAAATGAGGGAATAGCTTCTGGAAGAATGGTGCTCCATCCTTCCAGTAGATGCCTCCCTATTTTACAAGTCTTTGCATAATTTGTTTGTAATATTGTGTGAGTTGCTGTACATGTAATCTGATTTTGCTGTTCATCTTGTTTGTATGCCGCCGCTTGACGAGGTCGTTATTGAAAAAGAGAACCAGTTCTCAATTAACTTACTTGGTAAAATAAAGGTTAAACTAAAAAAATAATTAAAAAAAAGATTCCAAAGACTTGGGGAATCAATGCCAAAGAGTTGTTCTGCTATAACGTGGTAGCCCAAAACCTTACGAAGACACTTTATGTCACTTTCTTTCCTTAATATTGCCACTTGTCTATAGATAATGTGTGTTTAAACTATTCATACTAACATGTTTATTATACCTGTATATTGCTCTGTTTTTCTCTTCTAGCACTGGTCCAGGCGCTACAAGGTGCACAGACCACAGATGATGGTTCTTGATAAGCTGAAAAATGGCTTCAGGGAACAATGAATAGGTGCGAATGGCTTATCATCCACTGCTCAGGCAATTTACATTCTTTGACCCAATAGAAATTCAGTTATTTTTACAAAGTCTAAATATCTAGTGTGAGTGTAGTCTTTTTTTTCATTGTGTCTTATTTTCCTGTATCCTGTTGATGATCCGGTTTCTCAAGTATTCCATTTTTCTGTTTGTGCACGTAAACATCACATCTCCGTTTCAGAGATCTGAATAAGTTTTTATCCCTTGTTTTGAATTATGCTAGCTGGAGTATTCTGCAAGAAACATGAGAACCCTGTACCAGAAGTCACAGCTGTGTATCTTCATCCACTATTCCTTTGTCTTATGAGGCGGCAAAGACAGTGACAGGCTGAAAGTATTTAATGTTTATTATTTCCTGTTGTTTGTAATAGCTGTCAATAATCAAGAGGAGGAATACTTTGGATTGTTGGGTTCTCTGTTCAAAATGTGTAAGGTCTATACTTTACTATGTTAAGTGCTATAAGATGACATGCTGTGAATTTGTGCTATATCTATATAAAATTGAAATTGGAAATTGAAGGTGGATAAGTCAAATCCACAACACAAGGTTGACATTTAGAAGTGCTACGCCTGCTGTAAACCCAAGTGACCTCATTTTCAATGGCCACAATTAAAGTAACTTAAGAGAAGGATAATTGTGATGCCAATTTTTCAATGTCCTTTAATTGCTGTTGCTGCACAGGTGGAGCAGAGTGAAGCGACGCAGACCAAAAACAGAATCTCCAGTCAGTATACTTGCTGTTAGTGGATGTTTATTTAATGGTATGCAAGAGATGAAAATACAACGGTTTTCCTATGATGAATTTGGGATCTGTGCTGGTCTGATGCTGGTCTGGTGAGAACTGTTGGCTCTCCCCCTACCTCTGCCCTCCTCTTCCTGTCACCTGTGCCCTCTACATATACACCCTGTGTCCATTTACCACCACCAAGTGTCAAACAATCCATATTAAATTACCTGAAGACAACAAACATAAATGACTCCTACACTAACAGCTACAGGAATGTCAGATGAAATTCACAGCTTGTGTTTTAAACAGTAATTCAGTACACTGGATAAGATAAGACCAATTTTATTGATCGCTCGCCAGGGAAATTCAGGATACTAGCATGTAAAAGAAGACATGAATAACCAGATCTCTTTGTGCTTTGTGGAAATGCCATATCTTGAATATCGTCAAAGTCTGGATAAGCCTCATAACTGGGATGCTAGTGTGCATATAATCACAGCCATTGTCTGTGTAGAATTAAACAGCTGGTGTGTTTTATTTGTGTAGCTAAAAGGATGCACAGGTTTCAATAATCACCATATGCCAACATAAATTCTTAAAAGTAGAGCAGAAATGCCCTCAAATCCTCTTTTCAATTCAATCTTTTCATATATCATTTCACAACACATGTCATCTCAGAGCACTTAAATAGTAAGGTGAAGACTTTACGAATTTAGAACAGAGATTGCAACAATCCAGAATTCTGTTTGGGTTCTCTTTTAGCAAGCAGTTAGTGACACTGGGAAGGAACCGAAAGAAAAACCCATTTAAAGGGAATGAACAGAAAGCTGCAGAGAGAACAAACACTGAACTGCAGGAAAGACACAGAGTTAGTGATTTGTAATGAGGATGCATAACTGTATAGAAGAAGAGAGAGGAGAGTAGAGGAGAGGCCCAGTGCATCATGGGAATCCCCCGGCAGTCCAAAGCTATAGCAGCATAACTAAGGGACAGTTCAGGTGATCCTGAGCACCCCTAGCTATCAGCTTTATCAAAGAGGGAAGTTTTAAGTCGAACCTTAAAAGTAGAGAGGGTGTCTCCCTCTAGAACCCAAACTGGGAGCTGATTCCACAACAGAGGAGCTGATAACTGAAGGCTCTGCCTCCCTACAGGATAGTTCAAGTTATTTAAATGGAAAAGCTCAGTTTGCTTCCACCCTCCCCATGATTTAAAGCACAACTTTTTTTAAATTTTTGTTCTTGTGCAAACGTGATGTAAGAAGATTCCTTGAATAAAACCCATCTTTTATATCATGGCTTCGTTCTTTGTTGGTTTTTAAAAAATATAATAAATTAGGTGTCTCATAAACACAGTACAGCGTTAGTAGGGAGCACAATACTGGTAAAGAGAAATAAATATATACAGGTAACTGGGTGGTGGACGTTCAAGGCTGCTGAAGGACTGGCTGAGCTGCTTTCATGTTTACAAATGGACTTCATGTCTTGAACCAGTGCCAAAAGTCAACATAAAGGACTACAGACCAGTAGCCACACACATTATGAGCACACCAGAGCGACTGCTTCTTCTCTGTCCTCTGAGACCACAAGTTGCACATGCACCTGACCCTCTGCAGTACCAGAGAAATGTTGTGTGGACGATGTGGTCCTCTACATGCTCCAATGGCCCTATTCTTACTTGGATAAACAAGGTGGATATGTGAGGATTGTGCTCTTCAACTTCTTGAGCACATTTAACATCATTCAACCCCTTAACAAGCTCGGAGAGACGTAGGTTGAACCCTGCTTAACTTACTGGATTTCAAACTATTTTACAGGATGACGACAGTTTGAAAGGCTGGAGAACTGTGCCTCTGGGATGATGGTGAGCACCACTGGGGCTTATCAAAGGCTCCATTTGTGTTTACTCTATGAAGTTGGGTTTAAGTACAGATCTGAGTCTGGCCACATTGAGAAATACTCTGATGGCACAACTATTGTGACATGTATCAGTATGGGTGTCAGTGTTGATGGATAAATGAAGCTTTTGTAAAGCACTGAACCATTTGAGTCAATTGTTTCGAAAATGGGTTCATGACTCGTAGCTTCAGTGACAGTGACCTCTCCTGGTGAAGTGCAAGGCTGCAGTCAAATTAGGCAGGTTAGTTGGTGGACGGGAGGCTTTTAATTACATACAAACACGCACGCACACCTCAATGAGCGGTGCTGGAGCAACTACTTTACTTTTGTAGATAAGACCTTTTGCTCTGAAGCATCTTTGCTTTGATCACCATTGAATCCTCACCATGGTCATGGGGGGCTGGAGTCTATCCCAGCTGACTCAGGGTGAAGGCAGGTTCACCTGGACAGGTCACTAGTCTATCACAGGGCTACACTTAGAGACCAAGCACACTCACATTCACACCTACGGACAATTTAGAATCACCAAATAACCTCGACATGTTTTTGGACTTGTGGAAGCTAGAGAACCCAGAGAGAACCCACGCTGCATGAGGAGAACATACAAACTCCACTCAGAAAGATCCTCACCGGGACGCGAACCAGCAACCTTCTTGCTGTGAGGCAACTGTGCTAACCGCCGATCCACCTTGCAGCCCCAATATGAAGATGAAAAGAAAAACTCAAAGCCAAGTTGCAAAAAATCAAGGTAGAGCTAACAGTGCAGAACCTAATTGGGGGAACAGGAAAAGACATGATAAGAGAGTTAATTGAGTTTCTTAAAAAACACGGGACTTCTAATAAGGAGCATTCATTCATTCATTCATTCATTCATTCATCCATTCACTCATTCATTCATTCATTCATTCATGTATTCATTCATTTATTCATTTATTTATTGCCAATCTTGCTCCACACTCCAGTCCGCCAGGTGGCGGTAATGCACCTACATGTTGGATGCCAGCCGCCCAACCAATCAGAAGAAGAAGAGGAGCTGATGGCGTTTTCCTGGGCGGATGGCCTGCTCTGGATTTAGCCTGTCAAAGCTGCATTGTGACAAGAGGAACGTGGGATAAAGTCAGTGAAATGTGCGTTAAGTCGTGTTGTTCTCTAATTGAATGTTGGAGATATGGGATTACGAGATGAGTTTAGGAGCCTGTAGCTCATAACTAGTAAGAATAGTTCTTTAACTGCCTCGCTATTACCAAGCCTACACCAGTAACCTACAAGACACCATATGATCGCTAATGTAAGACACTGTTTACTAATAAACAAACATTTGCAGTTTGTCGTAAGATAAGCATTGCATATTCGTATTACGGTAAAGTGGTAAACTCATCTAAAAGTCACGAATGGAAGACATAAATGTGTCCTCCTGGCTGTTAAACACTTGACTGGATGTGTGATATTAGGTGTTATTTAGCAAAGTTATTTCTAATTTAACCAAGATGCCATGTAACGATACGGAAACTTCTGTAATTGGTGAATTGGTGATTCTAAATATAGATTCACTCCCGGAGGTTGGTTATGTTATCAACTAGTTTTACATCTCCTAACTTAGTCTCCCCGTAAGTGGTTAATTAAAAGTTTGCTTGTCTAATAGCATAGAAGCTAACTGCTGTCAGCAGTGCTAGCTAACTGACGTCAAATGGCAGCCAAGCTAACGGCTAACAACAACTACATTAGCTTTAAGTTGATTTGGTTGGCAACTTCGAATATTGAACACAATTTCCCACTAATTTTAGGTTTTCTTAATTCGTAGCTGACTTGAGAAATATATAATATATATATTTCACGTTGTGCATCCATTTTAAAAGTTTGGCATTATCGTTTGTTGTAAATTTAGCACTTATGCCCCAGTGCTCCTGTGTTCGGTGGTCGAAGCTCACGTTCGCTTCTCAGAAATACACGAATGTTGTGCAGAAATACTTTTAAATCCTGCCCTCCTCTCCAAACAGCTGATTAACGTGTCGAGGTAATGTCCCAGCTTCACGGGGTGTTTTAGTGAAGGACGGTACATGAGTTGACGCTAAATCTTAAAGTCTTTCTGTGAGTTGCTATGACCAGATCTTTACTTTAAAGTTATGAGTACAGTCTTAGGATTCTTTGTCCACAAAGCTAGACACTTGTGAGGCAGGTAGTATCTAAATTGTAGACTTTTGTGAACACCTCTTGTTGCTATTAATAATTATTAACCATTATCTTCCCAAAAATAATGGTTTGTATTTCTGCTGCACATATGTTTCAAGTTAGCACCTCGTCATCTGGCCTTCACATTAATAGTATTTGTTAACTGGATGACACAAGACATTTTAGAAACTTGTTATGGCAAATAATACCGTACTGTTATTACCTTAGTAGTTTTATCAAGCAAGAATGCCAAATATGATTGGATTCCCATTGCTTGAATGTGAAAATTTGATTTTGATTTGATTTTTAAATCTTTTCACTGCTCCCTGGACAAAACAGGACGGAGTGGCTTCCAAACCAATGTATACAGAGAAGCTAATGCTAGTGCTGCTTTAGACTTTTGAGTTTCAGATCAAAGGACAGCAATGACAGGAATGTAGAGACTGGGCTATACTTTATTTTTTCTACATACATCCAAAATGAAAGCATGTTTGTAGACATTTTTGTATATTACTGAAAAATCAAAAACGGATATTATTTGTAAAAATATCTCCCGCGGCTCTAGTCACTGTGAAATGGCAAAAGTTTGGAACCATAAGGACTCTTCATAGAGTTGGCTGTCCAGCTTTACTGAGCAGGAAGGGCCACGGTCAGGGATACAACTAAGAACCCAATGGTCACTCCAACAGAACTTTGAAAGTTCTATGCAGAGATGGACGATAAGAAGACAGAAGAAAAAGAAAAAAGATTCTCTGGTATGATGAGACAATGGAGCTATTAGGGTCCGAGCAACATGTCCGGCACCAGGCTGATACCGTTCCTACACTGAAACATGGTGCTGGTGCCATCATGCTGTCGAGGTGTTTCTCAGCAGCAGGGACGGGCAGACTGTACAGAAGTGAAGGCAGAATGAATGCTGCCTGATGTGGTGGGGTTCTTGAACCAAACCAGCTCCATAGTGCAGCAACCTGAGACTGGGGAGATGTACAACAGTGAACCAAATGATACTGCCAAGACAACCCTGGACTGGCCTTAGGATGAGTCCCTGACTGTTCTTGGATGACACAGCCAAAGCCCACGCTGTGGATGGACCTGAAGACGACAGTTCATATCAGCTCTAGCCATCTGCTTGCAACACTGCTGTACACAATGTGGAGATTTACTCAAGAAAGCTGTAACTGCTGCCAAAGGGGCATTAGCAGTGTATTGCATCAAGGGTCTTAGAAATTTCAGATTTTGATTTTTGTTAAATTAGCAGAAAGAGTTTTATATGTGCTTATACTCTGTTTACATATCAGTGATGTAAAATACTACTGCTGTTGTCACACTGATATGTTTTGATCTCCTGCCAAAGCAAAAACACGTATTTCACTCTATCATCAACTTACTTTTAGAGGGCGCGGTATCGAAAGAAGTCATAGTGATACAAATTTTTGTTTTATATATATATTCTATATTTTAATATTGCATATGGTTGCCGCTTCGCGTCCCGGTGAGGACACCCGGGATCTTTCTGCGTGGAGTTTACATGTTCTCCCTGTGCAGCGTGGGTTCTTTCTGGGTTCTCTGGCTTCCTCCCACACAGTCCAGAAACATGTTGAGGTTAATTGGTGATTCTAAATTGTCTGTAGGTATGAATGTGACTGTGCTTGGTTGTCTGTCTCTAAGTGTAGCCCTGTGATAGACTGGTGACCTGTCCAGGGTGTCACTTGGGATAGACTCCAGCCCCCTGTGACCCTCGTGAGGATTAAGTGGTGTATGGATAATGGATGGATATACTAATAAACAATTTCATTGATTAATCAAGAAATATTCACAGGGTAATTGTTAGTGAACGTAGGACACACTCACATTCACACCTATGGACGATTTAGAAAGACTCCAGGCTGGAAATGAAGCATCCCAGGACCTTCTAACTGTGAGATGACAGTGCTAGCCACCTTTCCACCGTGTATACATATATATGTACTGACTGTCTACTGAACTACCTTTTACTCTGTTAGTGTGTTTCTGTTTTTAGAGTAATTGACGTTACCTCATATTTCTTTGTACTGCTTGTTTTGTTTAGCAGGTGCTGTTCAGATTCTATGACTGTCTGAGACTTGAACTGGCCAAAGAGAGAAATCCACTGTTCCCCTCCCTGACTTCCTGTTCCTGACCCCCTCTGAAACGTGTCCGCCATCATGAATGAAGTTAATATTATCAGAGAGGGCTGGCTCCAAAAAAGAGGTAAGGAGCATGAGAATCATGTTTGTTTTTTATGCTGAAAGTTTACAGTAAGAAGTAAAGGCTTGTTATCGGTGTCGTGGTAAGACCCTAGAAAACCATAATTGGATTAATGCTACGTGTCAGTTAGATTGAGCTGAAGATTTTTGCTTAAAATTGCATCTCCTTTTCTGATTCAGGTGAATACATCAAAACATGGAGGCCCAGGTATTTCATCTTGAAGAGTGACGGTTCTTTCATCGGCTACAAAGAGAAGCCAGATCTAAATGACCAGACTTCCCCGCCACTCAACAACTTCTCAGTGGCAGGTCAGTCTTTAAGGTGGTAAAACAGAACATTGAACAATGGCCGTTCCTTGACAGAGAGAGCTTTCTTCTTTCCAAAGCTATCCGTTGGGTGTTAGGAGTTCTATACATGTCTGCCCCGATTGTTTAAATCTAATCAGCTTCCTGTTAACATGAATCTTAATTGTGTTTTTTATAGAATGCCAGTTAATGAAGACTGAAAGACCCCGGCCCAATACATTTGTCATACGCTGCCTGCAGTGGACCACAGTCATTGAACGTACTTTTCATGTGGAAAGTAATGAGGAGAGGTAAGAACAGGGTGAAATATCAGATCAGGCAAGCTAATATTTTTAATATGCATTTCAATTTAGATAACATCCTGACTTCCCAACACTTGCCATATTTTTTCAAGCCTAATTGATGTGACATCTGACAACTTCTGGTATTTTGGCTTCTTAGAGAGGAGTGGATGCGGGCTATCCAGTCTGTGGCAAATAGTCTGAAGATGCGGGAACAGGAGGAGGAGGAACCGATGGATGTGTTCGGCTCACCAAGCGAAAGTAGCTTAGAGGAAATGGAAGTGGCTATGTCTAAGAGCCGCAACAAAGTGGTGAGAGGAGTACTAGTTCTATAATTGATGCCATTTGCCCTTTATACTTAAAAACAAGTCACCTTGTCAGCAAGTACTTTGGCATTTCCACAAGCATTCATGGTGTGTATCATTTTACATTTACACTGCGGATCTGAGTAGAATATGATATTTTTATTGTCATTGGAATTTGCAACAAAATTTCACCTGAAGGGTCTGACTGAGGAGGTTCACTGGTTGGTGATCACAGGTGTATTCACTCATGTTGCATGTAGTTTCTACTTTAGGCCTGTATTTAAAACATTTTTCCTAAAGTATTTATGTTTAATTGTTTATGAGAAGAACAAATATACTTATGCAGTCATTAGGAAGTGATGCAGTTTTAATGAATTTGACTTTTAAGTGATGCTGCCCAGCGGTGTGCTCACTTACATTAAGGACTGTATTTATCAGTTTCCGTAGTGGTTTCATTGAACCCAAAAAATACGTAAGCATTGCTACTTATATCAGATCTGTCATTGCCGCGGCATACCATGACAGACGAAGGGACAGTTTGTAATAGTGAGACATTTTTGGGTATTATCCAGAACTTAAATTGGACATTTTGAAGGGATGTGAACATACAGAGACAGATGAGAGAGTACAGGACTGTGAAAAAAAGTATTTGCCCTCCTACAGATATCATCTATTTTTGCATATTTGTCACACTTAAATATTTCAAATCATCAACCTAATATCAATACAAGACAAAGATAACAGTTTTTAAATGATGATTTTATGTATTAAAGGAAAAATACTGTCCAGACCCACCTGCTCTATGTAAAAAAGTAACTGCCCCCTCAGCTACCAAATGAACAAATTTGATTTCTGAAGTGTTTTTCCACCGTGGGGAGGGGCTTCTATCTGTGCATGACTCCTACAGCAGGTCTGGACCACTTGTAAACTTGAGTCATGCTAAAGAAAACATTCTAAACAGGAGGGAACTGATGAATGTGACACGGTTCTTTTAAAGCTTATAAATTGCACATAAAAACAAATCTGTTAGTAGAAGTTATTCTTCTTCTACAATACCTTTTTGTGGATGCATGCAGTGACGTCTTGACTGAACCTTAAGATCAAAAAACATTTGAATTTCACAAAAAAAGCACCAATAACAGGAAGCATCGTGTATCTCAAGGCTCTCTGAAGATTTATATTTTTTCTGAGATGCATGTTTTTAATGTTTTTGTACCAATTGTTATAGTATTAAGATCCCTCTCCTTGTGTGTTTTATAGACGATGAGTGACTTTGAGTACCTGAAGCTGCTTGGCAAGGGCACCTTTGGGAAGGTGATTCTGGTCAAAGAGAAGTCCACTGGAGTACATTATGCAATGAAAATACTGCGCAAAATGGTCATAATAGCCAAGGTAAGTAAGAGGTGCCTGCAAACGCACTTAATTTAGTCTCCAGTCGTCACTCGTATCATTCTGCCGCTTTGCTGCTGCTGTGGGCTATTTGACTCCCGCACACTCATGAATGTATTGATGCAACGTTTCGGTAGTAGACGTCATTCATTTCATTCATCAGGCAAATCATTTCATTTGGATCCACATTCTGAGTCACAAGTCTACCTACAGACGTAGTTGAACTCATAATCATCATGTGACTCCATATTGTTGCCTGGATACCAAGCCTCCATCACTAGTGTCCTTCTTGTAACTTCTTCAGAGGAGTCGTAGGTGTCTCGGTGACCTCCCTCACTAGTCTCTTTCTTGCACAGTCACTCATTTTGGGATGGCCTGCCCCATGTACTCGTGCCATGTTACCTCAATTGATTAATTATGAATTTTACTGTATTATAAGAGATACTCCATAAGTTAAAACTGTTCTTGACTGACTAATACTTTTCCATAACCTTACACAGAGTTGAGTGCAGTGTTCTTATGTCTTCATGGTGTAGTTCTATCCAGCAATACTGATTCACCAGTGACTAGACCTTCCAGATACAGGAGTCTTTATACTACCGTCACTTGAGACACATTCACTGACCTCAAATGATCTCCATTTCACTATTCACGCTTAGTCAGCCACGTAACCAATAATGTACACACCATTATTGGATCGTTGTCATAGCGTCATCTGCTGGCAACAGAAAGTTATAGACCCTACAATTTTACAAACTACTCTTTCAGTAAATTCATGCAATAAATTTTGTCTGCTGCCACGCAGTCTAGGCAAGACATGCCCTGATCGTCCACGTGCTAAAGTATACGTGGGCAAAACACTGAACCCAGCGTTGCTCCTGATGGCACGTGATCACCTTGCATTGTAGCTCTGCCGTGCTATATTTGAGTGTGCGTGTTATTTACACATTTAGACAACATTTAGACCCTTTGCTGGACTCATTGAAACAAAGATAATTTCAGACCAGATTTTCATACCAGTTGTTGCTCTTATTTATATTTAGTATGATATATTTTGTTTGTGTTTCTGACATTAATGTGTTTCTTGGCAGGATGAGGTGGCCCACACAGTTACAGAGAGCAGAGTGTTACAGAACACAAAACATCCTTTCCTCACGGTAAGAAAACAAAAAAAAATCTCCACTTAATAGATAGTAGAAGTCCACAGAAGACCTTCTGGTAAATGCAGCACAGACAGAGCAACTAACTCTTATTGAAATTGTTTTTATGGGCCAAATGGTCCTCAGGTCATTGTGAAAGCTCTCAGGGTTGAGCCCCTTTTGCCACCTGGCAGTAATTTCATGAATGTGTATTGTTAAAGCACACTGTCTAATGGCCATACTGGCAGCATACAGTCCCTCGAGGGATGGCAGTGATAGTGAATCCACTGAATGACATTTATGTTACACTCGCTAAACTAAAAGCTAAATGAAATGATTGTTTTTTTTAAGATTAGCAGCTCCTCTGATCACAAACCTCTTCTGATTAAATTGATTTTATCAGTTTTCATTCGATAGTAATGAGTTGCATTGTAGTACTGCGGAGATTCACGACCTGGATATGTCTTGATGTTTTATTTTTTAGTGTTTTTCTTATTTCCTAATGTTATATTTCCTTGCAGACACTGAAATATGCCTTCCAAACCCATGACCGGCTCTGTTTTGTAATGGAATATGCCAATGGAGGCGAGGTGAGTCCTGACACGCTCCTACCTCTGTCACATGGAGCTACACTAATGTCACTTGGTGACGACAGCATGCCATGCACACTCAGATCTTTATTAATGGTTGGTAAGTGTTTGAACCTAACCTGCCCACACTTCTTTCAGCTCTTCTTTCATCTGTCACGAGAACGAGTGTTCACAGAAGACCGGGCTCGCTTCTATGGCGCAGAGATTGTTTCAGCACTCGAGTACCTCCATTCACGTGATGTTGTTTACCGTGATCTTAAGGTGAGTTAACATCATATCCAGCAGTTCTAAAATAAACACTCTATTATATGTCTTATAGAGAGAATGTAAGGTGGGTCATCTTTTTAGGATGTAGGTTTGAGTCACTGGCTGCTCATTTTTGCAGCTTTCTACTCTCCTCTGCATTACCTTTATCGAAATCCACTTCAACCATCTCTAGGCTAGCAATCTAAACCCTTGTGCTAGACTGTCAAAACCAAATCTCCCTGATGTTCAAAGAAGCTTACCAAACAGTACTTCTTTGTCACTCACAAACATTGATGGGCAAACCGTCTATATGTTTGGATTCACTTTCAAAATGAATCCATAGCCAGTAACATAGCTTAGTGAGCAGATCTATCGTAGTTAAACTTTCTTCAGAAATTTGTAGTCATATCTTTTATCTTTACTCCTGTCCTTGAGAATTATTATAATTATATGAGTGTAATGAATCATTAGACTGAGATCTGATGTGTATGTTATTTCTCTCTGTCACAGCTAGAGAATCTGATGCTGGACAAAGATGGACATATCAAAATCACTGATTTTGGCCTTTGTAAAGAAGGCATTACTCCAGACGCAACTATGAAAACCTTCTGTGGAACTCCGGAATATCTGGCACCTGAGGTAAGGCACATGTTTAACACAGTCACATTGTCCTGCATGTTTAAAGTCTCCACCACATCCTGAAGGCTAGTTAGTGTAGTGTTTGCATCTATAAGGTGGCATAAATTTCGTCATCCACCCAAGTCTGCGAGAATCCACGCAGGCTGTGCATGTGCAGCCCCAAATTTGGACACCTCAGAAATAATCATGTAATCTGGAGCCAGCTGTTGTTTCCCAGTGTAATGCTTTGGGGGATTTTTTTTGACACTGTTTAGGCCCTAGGCTGCAATGTGGCTCGGTGGTTAGCACCGTTGCCTTGCAGCTAGAAGGCCGCTGGTTCACGTCCTGGTGAGGACACCCGAGATCTTTCTGTGTGGAGTTTGCATGTTCTCTCTGTGCAGCGTGGGTTCTCTCCAGGTTCTCCAGCTTACTCCCACACAGTCCAAAAACATGTTGAGGTTAATTGATGATTCTAATTTGTCCGTAGGTGTGAATGTGAGTGTGCTTGGTTGTCTGTCTCTAAGTGTAGCCCTGTGATAGACTGGTGACCTGTCCAGGGTGTCCCCTGCCTTCACCCTGAGTCAGCTGGGACAGACTCCAGCCCCCCATGACCCTAGTGAGGATTCAACGGTGTATAGATAATGGATGGATGGACACTTTAGGCTCCTTGGTACCAACTGAAAGTCATTTAAGCACCACAGCCGACCTGAGTATTATTGCTGAGACTGTTGATCCCTTCATGACCCCAGTGTACACATTTTGTCACGGCTACTTTCTGAAGCAAAACACACTTGACATCAAGGTCATATTGTCTCAGTCTGACTTCTTGCCTCACAAAAGCTGGTTAAAGTTTTATATGTCATTGGTCAGCTTGTCTTGGTTGCTTACTGTTCTGCTCCACAAACATTTATCTGTTTTGTGATGAGGTACACATTGTACACAAAAGTTCTCCCCTTTATCAAAATGATGTCATTCTTATAATTATGACACACTTGAATTTTATTCTGCTCTCTACAAACATGGTGAACATGATGACTGGTGCAAAGGCTGTAGGCAGGTCTCGTTCAAAGCTGAAAAGAGGAATTAAGATTTGCGTAGAAGAAGTGTAACATTAAGCCATGTAGATGAAATATAAATGCTCAGAACTGCAAACTTAGTCACTTTCGACAGCCTGTGTTAAAAAAATCTAAATGTGTTTTCTTCCTCAGGTCCTAGAAGATAATGACTACGGCCGTGCAGTGGACTGGTGGGGTCTGGGTGTAGTTATGTATGAGATGATGTGCGGCCGTCTGCCTTTCTACAACCAGGACCACGAGCGGTTGTTTGAGCTCATCCTCATGGAGGAGATCCGTTTCCCCAGGAACCTGTCACCTGAGGCCAAGTCCCTGCTGGCTGGTCTGCTCAAGAAAGACCCTAAACAGAGGTGTTTGACCTGACTGATGTGACTGTGTGTGAATTGTTTGTTTTTTAATGCTTAACCACTTAATTCTCACATGATCTTGCTTGCACTGACAGGTTAGGTGGAGGTCCCAATGATGCCAAAGAAGTAATGAGTCACAAATTTTTCATCGCCATCAACTGGCAGGATGTAGAACAGAAGAAGGTAAGACATTCTGAGACTTTAGATGAGAAATTGAGGTTTGACTACAGTTACAGAAACGAGAAGGCCTGACTGACTGCTTGGATCTGTAATTCCAGAAACTTTGATTAGCGTTCATTAGCCTTTTTGTCTTTGGACATACCAACAAAACACTGGTTAGATCTCTTTATACAGTTACAGTAAAAAATATTGAACCTCCTCAGCCTCTTAGTCATACTAAAGTTTAATGAAAACATATCAGTATAATCATATTTATACAGATATGCCCTTTGAAACTTTTGTGGGGGAGGCTGGCTGGAGGCTGTTTTCAGAGGGGTGGCAAGATGTCACCACTGAACTTCTTGGGGTGGCACATTAAAAAACAAAGTTATTATCTATTATGCTGTTGTTGCATATAGGCTGGTTAAAAACTGTGTCAGTATGAGAGTTAAGACGTTTCATGCTGATATACTTTAGTTTCTTATTTTACAGTGAATGTTACTAATTATCTGATGTACATAGACTAATACTAGTACAGTTAACGTTTTTTGCTATTTGGGCGCTGTTTAAAAGAGAGATGTAGGGTTTTTGTTTTGTTTTTTTGTGAAGGAAAAAGTTCACCTATAGGCATCATAAGCCTGGGACATTCTTAGAAATATGCATACAGTAAAAACACATCCTGAGACACATCTATGTGATTATTTATCAAAATACAGTCACGTATGGTAAATTAAAAATATCTTTTTGTTTGTATTCGACGACTTGTTGCGATATGTTGGTAATTAATTTATTGATCAGAGAGGTCACATTTTCTAATGTGTTCATACACACAATAATGTCACTGCTGCAAGTATCCTGCTGTGAAACAAAAAAAACTGTCTACTAAAAAAATGAATATGACAGAAAAAATGTCGACTTTTGTAAATAGGTCAGATTTTAATAGTGAAATAATGTTAAGCTAAGCTGAGCTCCTGACTCAGCTGATCATTTTCCTGCAGCAGATAAACCGTGACCTCCAGTGAGACAGCTCACCTGTCTTCTAGCTGTGAGGTGACGGTGCTCACCACCGAGCCACCGTGCAGCCCAAAGATGTTTTATAATTCTACGTAGTAAATGAAGTTACTGTGTTTTTGTGTCATGTACAAGTGGATATCGCACTCTCTTTGGAAACGTTCATATTTATCCTGCTGCTTACTGATGCTGCAGGTTTTTATAAAGACTCCTCCAGACAACCCTGGTCAATATGCCAAACCTGCATGTTTTTTGAAATGTGGGTTTTCTGTGACACCTGGAAAACCCTGAAATGCAAATTTCAAACAGTTTGCAGACCCCTGATCTACCCTCTAGTAGAGATATGAACAATGCCATTGCATCTCAGACTCTGGTCTACATGTAGACACTTTCTACATCCAGCATGTTTGTAACAGAATGGCCACTTTATCAATATTTTCCACTTCCTATCTCAGCTGACTCCACTCTTCAGACCACAAGTGACATCAGAGACAGACACCCGGTACTTTGATGAGGAGTTCACAGCGCAGACCATCACACTCACTCCCCCAGACAAGTGTAAGTATCTCCTGACTGTGGCAAACCTGCCATTACTGATCCAACACTGTCAGCGAGTGTGACCGCTGACTTCTGCTGATTTGTTTTTACAGATAACAGTCTGGACTGTGAGGACCCCAGCCAGGAAGCACATTTCCCTCAGTTCTCTTATTCTGCTAGTATAAGAGAATGATAGCATCTCTGCCCTACACACAGACACACACACATGCACACACAAACACTGAAATACATGAGGTATGAATACTTTGGCCACATCCCCTACAGCTGAAGAAAACAAAAAACAAAAACAGAACCTCCATCTTTAAGGACGTTTTGGCGTCTGACAGGACCAGAGTGCCTTGGCTGGTGGCTGTAATGTTCCGTAGCGCGCCCCTCGTCCACACTACGAACAAAGCCTGGTCACACTGGATGTACTGTATCAAATTGGACTCCAGTACCTTTCTTAGTCATCAGCACAACTGAAAAACACAGTCAGGGCTTAGCCTCCAGTACCGTCAGATGGCTTATAAACAACTGCTGCTGCTTTTTCACTCTAAGCCACCAAACGTTTTTAAACACTTGTCTTTTTATAGTCTTTTTAAAAAGCCATACAGGTCCTTCATGATGTTTTCAAGTGCTCTTCTTCAGACCTGGAGTGTGTGTATCTGTGTGTGTGTGTGTGTCTGTGTGTTGAGAAAACGGGGGCATCAAAATCCAGACTGAATTGTTTAATCAGAGTGAGTCTGTGAGGGCATGTGTTTTGTGTTTCTTTGTACAACGGTTGCCTAATGTGCATCAGGATCAACAAATGAATGGTAACACATGATGATCAAAGTGTCTTTAGGAAAAAACAAAAAAAGTTTGATGAAATGAAAGGTGTGGGTGAGAGAGGCTGTCCTTTTTAAACTGTATGCATTGAAAACAAATTCCTTGTATATTAGTTTGCCCTCATTTCAGAATGTTATCTTTGTAAGTAGATCTGTCAAGGGTGACACAGCAATTAATGGTAATTGGGAACACCTTTATGTACAATCTATATATGTTATTTTTCAAAACCTTTTCGATCTGACCCATTTTTGATCTTACTTGATCAGCGAAATACACACAATCCATTTGATTTAAGCGGCTCAACAAGCACTTAGCGATTTAAAGCAACCTAATTCCCTAAAACCCGTGTTCATAATGTAGCTGTAGGTTTTCTGTGTTTGTGTCAGGTAGTGTCTGCTGCCCTGAGAATCCAAACTCGTGTCCGTTACCAAAATCTGCCTTGAAATATCTTGTCAGAAAGCCTCTGGCTCAAATCAACATTTGGCTCGTTTCACGCTATTTACTTCAACCAAGTTCTTGTGCATCTTTGTATTAAGGTGGCATTTAGCATTTTAGAACACTTGAGAACGTTGACTTTTGTTGTTCAATAACAAAAGTTTAGAAAAACTTAAAATGAAATACCAACAGACATTGTATCGGCACTACTGTTGAAAACAACAGGAGGCTTGCTTTTTCACCAAAACTGAGTTCATCGCTCTGTCAGATATGTTTAGATGTGTAGTGTCTCTCCTCTCCCAGCCTCCAAAGTTAGCTGTATAATATTCCAGTTCACTCACAGATGTTAGATCTGATTGTAGCCTTTTTATGAAAGTTGCCTTTCCTCAGATCAGAATTCACCGTCTTTTGTTCAATTGTGTTGGAGATTATACAAGTTTGAAGCTGTGGCTGAGAGTTAACACACTGTAATGTCTCCTGGCATCTGAGGATTTGTCATTTTTTCCCCCCTGAATCCTCCTTTGCCGACAGTGTTCTGGTGCTTCCAAACTGTAGCTGCTTCTCACACTGGAGTGTGCCACTAGATTTGATTGGACACAAAAACATCCATATAGTTGCGTGCATCAAGAACATGGTTCATTTTAAATGTTGAGTTTGAGTGCAGTGGTGATCTGCAAAGATATCTTTTTTTTTTTTTCCTTAGTTTCAATTTTTACCCTTGGCCATATTACCATTAGATGGAGGAGTGCACTGTTGTGATTTGCAACACCAAGTGTAGTACTATACATTTAAATGGTGTTTGTGCTGCACCGTTGAGTTACCCTTAATAAAAAGAACTTGTGCAGACAGCCCTATAAACTTCCTGTTGCTCACAGAGCCTACCATGTTTCTAAATAATTTCCGTTATTTTTTAGCATTGTCTAGTTTTTCTTCTGGTTTTATCTCTCAACATGCTGTTTTTCTCTCATCCTTACTGTATCTCCTTCACAGATATTCTCAAATTAGGAAAATCCAAAATGGTTGAAAATAATGTATGTTTTTTGTTTCATTATTCTATTCAAGCAATTCATTTCTATTTGTCTGTGAATGTAATTCTGAAAGACAATGATCCAATACACCCTTTTAACTGTCTTAAAACATCCTCGCACTTGTGTCTTGATTCTTTTCAGTATTATCAGCAAATGTGAGATCACAAAAGGCAGAAGTGAAACGTAGGCTGTTGTCTGCCACATATTCAGCTTTGCTCTCTGTTACAAGAACTACCACCACAACAAACTGATTATATGTAATCCCAGGTGTCTTTCCACTACTGCTTAAGACAAACCTTAAACCCTGCTGTAGACATACACTGCTGTGAAAAAGTAATTGCCCCATTCCTGATGTCTTTGTCACATTCAAATGTTCCAGATGATCAAACTCATTTTAATATTAGACAGAGATAACCCACAAAACACAAAATGCAGTTTTTAAAAGTAAAATAAATTAATACATTTATTGAAGATTCATTGAAAACCTATATCAGCCCTTTGAAAAAGCAATTGCCCCCTAAATGTAATACTTGGTTGCGCCACCCTCAGCAGCAACACCTACAGTTAAATGTTTGCCATAACTGGTGATCAGTCTTTTACATCACCATGGAGGAACGCTGACCCACTCTTCTCTGCAGACTACTCTTAATTTGGCCACATTCGATGGTTTTTGAGCATAAACTGCCCTTTTCAGGTCTTGCCACAGCATCTCAATTGGATTCAAGTCCAGGTTCTGTGGAAGCCAATCAGCCCCAAACCATCACACTGCCACCGCCATGCTTCACTGCTGGTATCATGTTCTTCTTGTGGAATGCAGCATGAGGTTTACACCAGATGTAACGGGACCCATGTCTTCCAAAAAGTTCCACAGGATGTTGTCCCAGAAGTCTTGGGGCTCATCCACATAGTTTTTTTTGCAAGTACCAGATGAGCCTTTATGTTCTTTTTGTTCAGAAGTGGTTTGTACCTTGCAGCTCTCCCATGGAGGCTGTTTTTGCCCAGTGTCCTCTTTACTGTGGAATCATGTATACTGACCTTAACTGAGACCAGGGAAGCCTGCAGTTCTTTTGATGTTCATCTGGGTTCTTCTGTGACCTCCTGGATGAGATGTTGACGTGCTCTTTGAGAAATGTTGGTGGGCCGTCCACTCCTGGGAAGGTTCAACACTGTTCCATGTTTCTCCATTTGAGGATAATGTCTCTCACTGTGGTTCTCTGGAGTCCCAGAGCCTCAGCAATGGCTTTGTAGCCCTTTCCAGACTGATAGATGTCAATGACTTTGTTTCTCAACTGTTCTTGAATCTCTCTAGGACGTGGCATCATGTGGTGCTTTTTGATGAGACCCTTTAGCTTTCCTCACAATGCCAGGACAGGTTCTATTTAGTGATGACTCAACAAGCCTGGCAGTGATCATAGGAGGGTGTGGCTGGTGAAACTGAACCCAGCTACCAAATGAATTTGTTCACCAGCCAATGATTGGATAGGGTCAGCCACCCTGTGCAAGGCTGTGATTGGCTGGTTTTGTGAACGAACGTGCAGGCAGAGTTGAACTTGAACAGATTATCAGTGCTGTGCGCAAGAAAGACATCGCGAGCCAGCGTGAATGTGTCATTGAGTGCACAGAATGGAGATCTGTGAGAACACAAATGACAAAACCGAGTGAAAGACAGCATGATCGTGTGTGTATGTTGATGGTTGCAAACACAGCAGTAGTAGCGCAGAATAGATTTTTGTTTGCTTAAGATAAGCTTTTATTTGCTCAAGATTTTGGTCTGCAGTCAAAATTTGTCATTGCCCACTCAGGATTGTGGCACAAACATAACTCCATACCTTCCCACCATCATGGACTGGTTGCTCATAGGGACTCCAAAGAGAACTTTGGATCATTGGGTTCACCAAGTGCAATGACATGACAATTGTTGTGAATTGTTGATATACAAATAAAATTCTTTCCTCCCTCAGTCCAAAAACATGCTGAGGTTAACAGGTGATTCTAAATGTGTCTGTCGGTGTGAGTGTGAGTCTGTGAGGGATGACTTGATGTAGCACAAAAATGTTATTTTTTCTGTGAATTTCACCATTAAAACTTGTGTAAATCCTATTTTCTTTTCAGGGCAATACATGGTTTCAACAGCATTACTTTACTGTTTGGCAGTTTATGAGCTTGTGTTCCTAAAACTATGCAGAAACACAGAGGAAACTGTTATATATTATAATATTAGGAAATTAACCAGTTCACAATAATTAAAAACCTTTTGCATATTGAAATCCTAATCTGGATTACCCCTGAATAGTTCATCATTAGGGGCTGGATTTGCAGAAGAATAAGAGTGAAAAACTGTTTGGTATATTCACCAGAATGCAAATCGCAGGAGATTTCAGCCTCAATATTTACTCTGTCCACACTAACAGGCTGCTGAGGAGTAAGTGTCCGTCCTGTGGGACTCTGAGTTATGTCACGTTCAGACAACGGAAGAATTGCGCTGTTACGTAACCAGGTAACCGCTCGCTTTCTCTGCTGCTGCGCCGCGCTCCGGACCAGACACACGGGAGCCAAGGTGCTCTCCGACTCTCCCCCAGCAAGGAACATGTGCTGCCGGGGAGCGACCACGCCTTCACGGCCTGCCTCACATGCTGCCGCACACATCCGCCGTCTGCCGCGTTGCATTCATGTCCTGTTGGAATAAACTTAACACTCCCGCTGTTGAAACATGTTATGGTGGTGTCTTTGTGCAGTTGACAGACGGCTCCACACACAACCGGCCGTGATTTTAAATGAGTTGATTGGTGGTTCATGCACAGTTGGGTTAATTTAAGCTTACAATAAACAAGCCCTGCGAAGTAAAAGTATACTAATATGCTGCGTGTGTGTGTGTGTGGGTGGGTGTGTGTATGCAATGCCTAATTAATTTGAAATAAAAGTTTATCTTCTATCCATCTATTACTTTAAAACTATT
Organism: Stegastes partitus; assembly: GCF_000690725.1. Lineage (NCBI taxonomy): Eukaryota > Metazoa > Chordata > Actinopteri > Pomacentridae > Stegastes > Stegastes partitus. The sequence continues at coordinate 688,978 of NW_007577911.1, forward strand.
TTTAGATTAACCTTTTCCCGCTGTGATTTGATGACAATGAGGAGATGTGTCCTTTTCCTGTAGCTTCGTCATAGCGACAGTGTAGATATTTAAATGCACTTTAAAGTGTCTTCTGCTTGTCGGGTTTAACATTTTCCGCAGCAAGCAAACGCACCATACTAGTATCAACGCACGCCTCACGTGGCCTGCCCGACGTCATCACCCAAACACGTGTCGCGGCACGGGATTGGCCAAACCGTGGCCCCTACGTCACCAGCGAACCTTCAGAACGCCGAGGCGCTTCTAAATATGTACGTGTGGGCGTGGCTAGGTAAATGGACATCATGGAGGCTGTCAGTGGACGGTCGGACGGGCCGTGTGTCCTGGACCGGGACGCTCGGGACACGTTCAACACGCATCATTTGAACATTTACTAAAGCGAGCCGGAAGAGGATTTGTCTGCGGAGATGCTTGTTTTCTGCTGCCAGAGTGGGCTTTTTTCTCTCATCCTGGCGAGAAAACACTGACAGGTGAGTAAACTATTTGATCCGAGGAGTTGCAAAGTGTCTCAACTTTTCTCCAGCGACCCGACGTGCAGCACAAGACTTGGGTTTCATGTGATGGTGTGCGTCGGGCAGCTCCTCGGTGCTGCTGTTACAGGCTTTGGGTGTTCTCGGTGCGTCTTGTGCGCGTCGTCATGTGGACTTCCAGCCGCTCGTGTGTTCACGGCTGTTACATAAGAGCGCCGCCGCCGCTGCTGCTGCTGCTGACACAGGAGGCTGAGAGCAGACCACGGGCGACGCTGGCATTAACCTGGCTGCAACCTTTTGTTAATGTCATCCATCTTAGAGCACGCTGGAATGTCAAATAGACCTTAATGAAAGTATTATGGGTCCTTAGAAGAAGTCAGATCTGTGAGGTTTTATTTAAAACAGTCTGTAATTTGTGTGTTGTCACTCACTCCTCCGGTTTCTACTATTCCACCCAAACTTTCTCACGTGACTTGTGCTGTCATTTGTCATTTTCTTTTTGTTGATTTTTCATTTTGTAGACAGACAACACAAAAACAATGATTAGATTAGATTAGATAGAACTTTATTGATCCCTTTGGCAGGGTACCTAATGGAAATTGTTGTTCTAGAAACAGCACACACACAAAAAAGCAGTAGACAAGGAAACGAAGGAAACAAGCTGTTAGGAAGAACAGCAGCACGGTGTAATAATAATAATAATAATAATAATAATAATAATAATAATAAGAAGAAGAAGAAGAAGAAGAATCATAATAGCAATGTAAATAATGTGCTCTATAATATGATAATCAGTGTATTTATAGGTAAATATAGTTGAGTGTCTATATATAGAACATAAATAAATATATGAATAAATAAATATACGTGTGTATATACATTACACAATAACACAGTGACAGTAGAGAGTAGCAGCACAGTGCAATATTAGTAATAATGATAATAATAATAACAATAACTTACTGTACAATTATATATTGTTTGTAATAGAAAGAAAGTAATATAATAATAATAATAATAATACAAGAAGAATGAACAAGAAGACCTTTTGGTGAGTATTTAACATCAGGGGGATAACATTTTTAAAAAAATAAGAGACTTGTAGAGATTTCCAGTCGTGAATGGAGCAAAGAGAGATAATTATGACAAAAATATTAAAAGTGATATTTAACCAAAGTTTACCTGAAGTCCGGTCTAATGGTAGAAATATATGCAGTCCATTTTTGCCAATTTTCAACAAATACATGTTTATACAAGTTAAAAGTAATTCTTTCCGTCACAAAGATACCATGCACAGTGTCGATCCAGTCATCTACACTGGGTGCCTCCTTTTTCAGCTATTTCTTTGTAATGGATTTCTGACAGGCCACCAATAATATTCTTAACACAATATTTATACCACTATCATGATCCAGTGTTAGAGCACCATACAAGCTATTAGCGGATTCATGAAACAGACTTTTTAGGTATTGCGCAATAAATCCATAGCATACTACTTCAAACTATTGTTTGCAGTAATATTATCCCAGTTACATTTATTCACAAAGGGCTGACAGTGGCTAAATAGTCGTGCTAGCAACAAAAGCCTGGACAGAATTAAAAGGAAACTGTAGCCTGTCTGAAGTTTTGCAGTGTCAAGACTAGCACAGGTTTTGATAAACTACGAACTCCAGCTTAACTCGTGGTCTGAGCTGTCCTCTTCAGGTGTGAGAGGCACCAGCATGCACAGGGACAAAGAGATAATAATCACTAATGTCTGTGTTTTCCTGGTACTGTTGTCTGCATTGTGTTCTGAAGATCTGGTCAAAATTGGGATGATAAATGAGAAAAAGTCAGTAACAGGAAACAGACCGTCTGAAAGAACAACAGAACTAAATTCAGTTGAGCTGCAGTAAACCACGTTACTGCACGAAAAAGTGTGATGAAATAACATTTATTTCTAAAGCATAAAACATTTTTTTCATGTGCCTGGGTAATAGCTATTTCAGACTTATATATTTCACCGGGGGCTACAAGGTGGCTCGGTGGTTAGCATCGTTGCCTCGCAGCAAGAAGGTCGCCGATTCGCATCCCGGTGAGGACACCTGGGATCTTTGTGTGTGGAGTTTGCATGTTCTCCCTGTGCAACGTGGGTTCTCTCTGGGTTCTCCATCTCCCTCCCACAGTCCAGAAACATGTTGAAGTTAATTGGTGATTCTAAACTGTCCGTAGGTGTGAGTGTGAGTGTGGTCCACTCCTTCAGGTTTCTTGGAGCCTTCATTTTTGCTGACCAGCATCACAGCTGTCACCAAGAAAGCCCAGCAGTGTCTGCACTTCCTGAGGTTGCTCAGAAAGAACAACTTGGACACTAAACTGCTGCTGACTTTCTATCCATTGAGAGCCTGCTGACATACTGTGTTACTGTACGGTATGGAAGCTGTACTGAGGCAGACAGGAGGAGGCTCCAGAGGGTAATCAAAGCAGCACAGAAGATCGTTGGTTGCCCTCTCCCCTCACTGATGGACTTTTACCCCTCCCGCTGCCTCAGTAGGGCAAGAAACATCATCAAGGACAGCTCACATCCTGGGTCCCATGTGTTTGACCTGTTGCCCTCAGGCAGGCGCATCAGGACAAAAACCAGCAGACTAAAAAACTGTTTTTTCCCCAGAGCCATAACCTGTAATACGTTCCATTCCCACCACCATCCCTGTGAATCCAGTGACAAGTATTCTCTCAGTTTGCAATATGTCACATGACATGTACTCATGTGTAATCTACCACAAGCATTTTCTCAGGTACCTCTGTTGCTCGCTGCTGTTGTAAATACTCACATTTTTATATCTATTTTATACCTATTGTCACTATTTATTTTTTTTATACACCTATAGGCTCTACAAACGTCTTGTTTGTCTAGTTTGTCTAGTTTTTATCTTGCACAGTTTGTTAATTTATAGTTGTTCTTTGCACTGAATGGGATTGCACCCAATATGTTGTTTTTTTCTTGGTAAAATGACATTAAAAAGGATTCTGATTCTGATTCTGGTTGTCTCTCTGTGTAACCCTGTCATAGACTGGTGAGCTATCCTTGATATGTGAGTTGATTGTTTGTCCTCCTTTTTACAGTTGTGGAATGCCAAAGGAACAGGGGCATTTAGGGGAGCGGGCTGCCCACAGAATCTCAAAGAATGCTAAGGATAAAACTAACAGGTCCACGCTGCGGGCATCTCAGGGTGGCAGCGAAAGGCAGCAATCTGGAATGGGTGATGTGGGCAGCCGCATGCTGCGCTGCCACTCAGAGAAGGACTCTGAAAAAGACTCAGGATACTCAGGTGAGCTGAGTGTGTCTGAGTGTGATGCAGGCCTCAAGAATACCCTGCTGGTTTCATTCAATTAAATATGTGTTTCTGCCTTTCATGATGTCAGTCCTTGTGAACTTGTAATCTTTATTCTCGTGGATTAATCGTAGCAACTGGACTTGCTTGAGTTCCTTGAAGACGTTTCACCTCTCATCCAAGAGGCTTCATCAGCTCTGACTAACTAGTTGGGAGTTCCAGATACTTACATCCTAAAGGAGTCATTAACACTGAGTTTCAGTTTCAGTTGGGGGGTTTGTTGCTCCTCCCCCTCGTTATGTGAATCGTTAGTGCTCCCCCTGCCACAGTGGGGTTCGTTAACCCGGTACCCCATTGTGGCAGGGGGACTCAAGCAAGTCCAGTTGCTTCGATTAATCCACAAGAATAACCATGACCTGGATGACTGAGAATCTTCACAGACATGTAATCTTTATGCATCCCAGAACATTCGTGTTTGCTTTATTAGGAACCGCCTCACTCTCAGTCACAGTTCAAAACATTTCACTCTGTTGGTGCAGTTGGGATGGGGCGCCTTGTTCAGGGGAACCCTTAGTGATGGCAGTGATCCCTCTCCATCCTTTAGAAAGTTGCTCTTTTACTTTACCCACCCTGATGTTTTTCAGCAACCATCTGACCACAAGTGCCCCCTACTGAGCTTTAAGCTGTCATCATGTCTTTGGTCCTTGTATGTTCTCGGTTTACTGACAGTTTTTTTCCATTGTTTTTTGCATTCAAACATCTGGATTAATCTGTTATGAACCTGAGATTGAAACAAACATAAAATAATAAAATAAAGAATAATATCTATGTCTTTATTTCATTTATTTGGCTAAGTTAAGCCTCAGTAGCCTTTCTGAGGGCAGCTGTGGCTGAGGTGATAGAGCGGGTTGTCCTCCAATCACAAGGTTGGTGGTTTGATCCCCGGCCCCTCCACAGTATAAGACACTGAACCTGAAGTTACTCCCAGTGGCAGCTCTGTCACCATTGGTGTATTTGAATGTGTGTGTGAATGGGTGAATGAGAAACACATTATAAAGCGCTTTGGCTAAGTGCAGACCATTTACCATTTATTTGCAATGCTCTGTTCTTCCTATATTTGGTCTATCTGTCCCTATCTTCCTCTCCTCAGAGGCAGGTTCTGACTCTGTGCACACGGATGTAGACGACCAACGCAGCAGCGTGAGCGAACCTCACAGGGAACGCAGCAAAACCTCGAACAACAACAGTGGTGCAGGCAACAACATCACTACTTACGAGGAGCTCACCCCCATTTACGTCTTCAAAAATCTGGTGGTGAAGCCGGTGAGATGTTCAATTACACATCAGTGGTTTTTTAGTTATTCGACTTTGTTGCAGTATATATAGCGTACAAGTACTATTGATTTAAAATGCGTAAGTCTTATAAAGTCATCATTTAAATTAAGAAATTCAAATCATTTTTTTAAATGAAGCCCAGTATTAATACCCAAATCACAAATTTGCCTTTAAGGGGTTTTAGAAGCTGTCCAGTATATGATTTATATCATAATAGTTTATTTATTAGATCTCAAACAACAGCAGAAACAAGCTATAAACATATAGTCTCATGTACAAAATAAGTACATACAGAAAAAGTAAAAATGACACACGTGTCCTCGTGTCTGATTGGATGGATTCTGGAACAAAAAATCAAGGAGAAATTAAGTCTGAAGAAGAGGCTTGTGCTTAAAGTGTGCTGGCAAATAAGATCCTTTAACAGGAGCTACGTGGTGTGTGGCTCCATGTGAAAAGTTTAAATAAGAGGTTCCAGCTGTCACAGTAGGCTCTAATCAGAAGCATATAATCTGGATTAAAGGTGTGATAAATGTCAGAGTGTACTTACTTTTCCCATGTGCATAATCTGTTTGCATTTATAGAAATTATAAAAATGACCACACACTATTGCTTTAATATGTCATTTCAGTGTGTTATGTCTTCTTGTAAGCGCTGATTTCAAAGAGGTTTGGTTGTTCAAAACCAATAGTTTCCACAGGATGTGCATTGTTTTTTTTGCAAATGACTGTATACACATAGGGCTGCAAGGTGGGTTGATGGTTAGCACCGTTGCCTCGCTGCTAGAAGGTCGCCGATTAACGTCCCGGGATCTTTCTGCGTGGAGTCTCCATGTTCTCCCCGTGCAGCGTGGGTTCTCTCTGGGTTTTCCAGCTTGCTCCCACACAGTCCAGAAACATGTTGAGGTTAATTGGTGATTCTAAATTGTCCGTAGGTGTGAATGTGAGTGTGCTTGGTTGTCTGTAGTGTAGCCCTGTGATAGACTGGTGACCTGTCCAGGGTGTCTTCTGCCTTCACCCTGAGTCAGCTTGGATAGACTCCAGTCCCTCACAACCCTCGTGAGGCTTATGTGGTGTATAGATAGTGGATGGATGTATACACATACAGTTACCCAACCTTGTAAATGATCACATCCTGGAGATAAGAAGCTTCATTTGTGTGTCTATCCAATAAATTTAGTCCATAATCCACAGTCCTTTTAGCTCTGTTCTAGTCCCCACAAATCCTTTAAAAGGGAGCAGCCTCTAACTGCTAAAGGCTTGAAATGGTATCAATAGTTAAATGACTACAAATCAAAAGTCCGTTGTCAGATATTGCAAGATGTTTTTCTTTTGTCTTCGTAATCTTGTGTTACAACTTTGACCTCAACTTATAATCCATTTACATCATCTGACTGCTGTATTTCTTCACGTCTTGTTGCCTCATTACTTTTGTGTGCGACTGCTTTTCTTTTTGTAACTTTAACCTCCACTCGATCTTTTGCTCTTTCTCTTTCTGTGGTCTGAAATTGCTGCTCACATAACACCCTGCTCACAACCTCCTGGCGATACAGTCTAGACCGGAGCAGCTTCTGCACGGCCCCCTGGCGTGGGGTGGAGGATGGCACAGCCTGACCAGCGGCAAAGCACCCACCCAACTCCTGCTGATCCAGCAGCCGACAGTGCCTACCCCCTCCTCCACTACCACAACACCTTGTCTCGCCCCCCCACAGTGTCAAGTTAAAAAAGGAGGTAGTCACAGCAACCACAGCAGCAAGAACTCATACCTGCCCATCTTGAATTCTTACCCTCGCATTGCCCCCCACCCCACCAAGGATGTCCATCAGGGCAAGGGTGCCACATGGGTAGACGGGGTTAAAGAGAGCAGCAGTGAAGGCCAAAGCCAGAGTAAGAGGGTGTGCATTGAGGAAGAGAAGAGGGAGACTGTATCCACCAGCAGCCACCTCCTGAGGCCCCAGCATCAGAAAGAGGGCAGAGTCCACTCCCAGCATAACGGCAGAGAAGGCCGTAACTCCTGCCCCAGCTACGCCTCCTCCACCACCCAACACAAGTCCCACCACAGCCAACAGAGCTCGGGGTCTGACAGCATACACTCATCCTCCGTTTCTAGCTCCAAGACACCCTCGCTGCCTTCTTCCTCCGAATCTCCCTCATCCTCCTCTCCCCCCTCCTCGTCTCCCTCTTCTTCAGCAGCTCACAGCCCATATCGCCTGACTCCAGACAGCTCGTCCACACGCCATCGCCGTTTCCTTAACACAGCAGACATCCTCAACCAGTCGGGCCTCTTGGCCATCACACTACGCACTAAGGAGCTGTTGAAACAGAACGCAGCCACTGAGAGAGAAATTGCCCAGCTTCGTCAGCACACCCACCTCCTGTGCCGCGCGGCAGGCAACGAAGGCTCGGACGGCTTGGACAAACTTCTCCAGGCCATGAGTGAGTCAAGCTCATACCCCAACTTAGACTTAAATCACCTGAAAGTACTTACTAGCAGCTGCCAACAGAGAAAGACTAGAAGTGAGGAAGACCAAGAGAAGGATAATAACAGTGGAGGCATGAAGACACACAGCAGCCCAATCCAGGTGGTGTCTTTGCACAACATAGATGATGGAACATCACCACCGTCTCCACTGTTTGCTCCCTCACCAGACACGCAAGAAACAGAGCATGCAGACAGTCCTCTGGACCCCGTGCCCACCTCTCACTCTGTTTATTTTCCCAGGTCTGGCCCTGAATAGAAACATAGACAGCCGTTTGTGGACAAGGATTTAAGTGCTCTCACTATGTTTCCAGAGAGCTTCATACACATCAGCTTGAGTTCCTTTGGGAAGAGATCGTGGATCTGTAAAGGAAACATGAGGACCTAGCAATACATGAGAGCATGGGATGGTTTGAATTGTTGAAAATACCAGTGCAAAGCAGAATATAACTGGTTGCATAGCTTGGAGGAATGATTTTTGGATTTATGCTCATGATTTTAAGTTGAATGTGACTGAAGTACTTTGTTACTTTGAAGTCAGGGATTTGCTCATTCCAGGTGTCAGTTTCTCAACTATATTTTTGTCTTCTTTAGAGAGGCCTGTCATACGTTCAGTCAGACAACTGAAACATGTTTACAGAGAAAAACATTAATCAAGTCCTGTTGCTGTTCCACTCAGACCACTCAGGTCTGTTGTGGAGATTGCCAGTAATTATAGGCTGACAGTAATTGCTTGCTTTATTACTACCGAAGAAAAAAAGTAATTCGTACAGGAGCTGATGTGCTTTCAGTTGTTTACTACAGTATTTTACTAATGCTTTGGGTTAGTTTTCACAGGAGTTTGAATATGCAACACTCGCAATTCACAGAACTGATCTGGGTTTCTGAATTCATCCCAACAACACAAAATGCTTAAATACAGAGTGCAGTCGTGACTCGATAATCCGACCCTTAACAATCTGAAAACGTTGCTATCCGACAGGTTTTTAGGAAAAACGAACGGAACCCATTAAAAGTAGCCTTAACATACCGACAGCCTTGGATTCCGACTCCGACATGACATTTTTTGGCACAAATAAGGATAACGGTGTATTATCTGACTGAACAATCCCACAGATTGGCTACGTTCACACTGCAGGACTTAATGCTCAATTCAGATTTTTTTGTTAAATCCGATTATTTTGTGAGGTCGTTCACATTTCCAATTAAATGCGACTTGTATGTGACCTGCTGTGTGAACTTCATATGACCCAAAAGTGTCCCGCATGCTCAGAAGAGGACACGACGACGTCACACACAGTGAGCGTGCTCAGTGTTTACGGAAGTAAACCTTGATGGTAACGGTGGAGCGTATCCACCACTCACCCGCCACCGCTGCCAATGGTGGAAACAGAAGTGTGACCGCTAACTAAACTGGCATCAGCAGCCAAGTACTGCCTGTGCGTTCCGGCTACTTCCACCCTGGGGGTACGCTCCAACGGAGTGGAAGTGGCCGGAACGTGGCTGGAACGCCCCCGCTTTTTCATTGTGTATCAATGATGTGTAGGTCGGATAAGTGCGACCTGGCCGTTCAGACAGTAGTCGCTGTCTGAACGTATTTACCTTTGATGTCAACCGACGGGCCGTGCACAACCACATCAGTCAATTAGGCGTGAAATCCAGCGATGCGTAGTGTTCTAACAATACACTAGTTCGTATAACAACTATAAACAATGAATATTTACAACAAGTTGCCCTTCCAGCATCAAGCCCTCCTTGTATCTCGACCTCCGTCTTGACAATCCAACAGCCTTGCTATTGGACATAACAGGAGGTTTAACATTTAGTGTCGGATTATCGTGTCACGACTGAACTTACATAATGAGTAAAGAACACATTACACATTCAGTCCTCAGAACACACGCTCCTCCTCTCAGCTCTATCACGTTAAACGCTCTTTAGAAAGTACACAAATCACTGAGTTTTTGCAGCTTTCTCCTACTTGTAACTACTATGGTGAACAGCATGGCGACATAACGGATCGTTACTTCACCACTTTTGCCACAGTGGTGGACAAAATGAAAGAATTGTCATTTTGTTGTTTTTGATTAATGTTGAACTGTGTGTCTGTGGCAGTAGGAGTCATTCAAAGCTGTATGCTTCCTATCATTACTGTGGCTTACTTTAGTTTGAGTAATTAAGGGACGTTTAAAGATGATGTAAATATGTAAAGTTTGATATATCCAGTAGTCAGTTGTGTGGTGGGTACTCAACAGAAATAGTGAAGTATTGCAGTGAAAACAGTCACAATCATCAGTTATCTTGTATGAGTGTAGATTTACTACAAATTCAAACTAGACTTCATCATGTATTCACTTTGCAGTACAACAGCTTATTAAAAACACACGTAACATTTTCTAAAGGCATTCTAATCTGCATCATTTCCAATTGGACTTTGGATAAAGTGCACATTTTGTTTGTCATGTTTTGTATAACCTTGCTGAAATGACCACTGCAGCCTAAGTTTTTTCTTTTTTTTTGATTGAGTATTGAGATTGAGTTACTATTTGACAGGATTACTTTATAGTCATCATTTAATTTGAAACTTAACAATGATTCTAATTCAGTGGTAAACATATAATTTGTAGTGATGCTCTGATAAACTCTGTGATGTTAAACTTGTGTGATGTGTGACTTATTTTTTTCCCCTTTATTTTGTGTAAATAATGAGGTTTTGAGGCTATACATGTGACCAGGACAGTCAGAATTATTGGAACCTCATAATCTCACCTCTGATATGAATCAGAATATCTTGAGAAATAAATAAAAATTAACCAATTTTATATGATCAGAATATTTTAATAAGATGTAACAAAATTATTAAACAACAACAATAAACATGTTTACATAGTGCAATGAAAAGACAGACATAAAATGTACGCTGGGCACCTTTTTGGCACCTTTTTGATGAATTTAAAGCAGTTGCTCAATCAAATAAAAACCAGTCAAGGTGCACTGGTTCTTGATTTTCAGTGTGATCTGAAATGATGTATAATGTTGGTTTTGTTACATATAAAGGAGCTGATTGTTTCAATTTTTTCTAGCGAAAAAGGACACTTCGCAAACCAGTGTTTTTCAAAATCCTTTAATGAATAGAATTACAGATACAGTGCTTGGTTGTCTGTCTCTAAGTGTAGCCCTGTGATAGACTGGTGACCTGTCCAGGGTGTCCCCTGCCTTCACCCTCAGTCAGCTGGGATGGACTCCAGCCCCCCATGACCCTAGTGAGGATTAAGGTGTATAGATAATGGATGGATGGAGTAGTTTGTTAATAGGTGGTAAAATAAAGTCCATACGGAAAAGAACACCCTAACTACAATAAAACATACTGGCAGTGCCGACCTAAGCCTCCAAGGGTCCCTCCACTAATGACGATAACACTGATCAATGATCATTCACACACTGACCATAAACTTATTTCATTTTCTAATTTGTTTTAGCGAATACACTCATAAAACTCGATGTGAGACTTCTTGTTGTTAGATTGTAATCCACAGTGATAAAGGTCATTGAATCAGATTTGCAAACTAGCAGAAAAATCTTCCTTTTAATATTTGGCAAAAGGCAACAACTCTCCCTGCTGGCCGCACAGAGAAGCAACACATAAAACCTCAGAGAGCTGCACAGCAGCAGCAGGGCTGTTTACAGCATCCTTTTATATACCAGGTATGTTTTCACCCATTTACGGTTTGTCATCTGAAATGGTGATAAATTCACCTACAAGTGAGGCCTGGGATTGATTTGCACTTAATATTTAAAGTGACTTATTTAACCTAGATATTGAATGTCATAGGCCCACGAAAAGTAACAAAATAAACCAAAAGTCATCCATGTTAGATGTCTTGAAATTACAAAGTCTGTTACCAGGTAAATCAGTTGAGGTTATAGCAGAAACAGAAGGTCCAGTGGGTGGGAGTGAGAGACAGATGTTTGCCATGTTAGATGTCATATGAGACATTAAAGATGGAAACTTTTACTCCAGTGTGTTTTTCCTTGCAAATGTATTCCCATGATGTGCATTTATCTAAAAACACGTCTCTTGTCATGTGATTATGTCTTATAGTAAATCTTAATGACATCATTTGACCAGACAGCTCAGTCTGAAGTGGACTTTTCCTGCCTGTCACTGCCTCCAAAAATACTTTAACAGTGCTCCTGGTGAAGTTTCATATAAATTATGAGCATATTAATATAGAAAGACTGTTCATCTTACCCACATACATGACCATGCTCTGCAGCAAACAGTGTGTTGTGGTTAATTGGTAAAACAAAATCTGTGGATGTGATTTTGCTGTGAGATTTGAAGACATAATAATAATTCATGCTGGAATGCTTTTTTAAACTGACAATAACGAAATTTAGACAGCTACAGTTATCATTGATGGAGAGTAGACAGAGCTGTATCAGAAGCTGTGTAGTTCCTGAGGTCCTGGTCTGTCCTTCAACATGTGGAACATGAAAACCTTACTGTAGTTTATGTGTAGTTGTAAGTTTTTAAAGCTCATTTACTAGTCGTTCACATCTTTTCCCAGTAGATGGCAATGTTGTCAGTATTATAAACCCAGGACAGACAGCACCCTCAGTAGGTATGTTAACATGAGAGTGGAATTTATGTTTTTGCTGCACTTCTGGCGTTTACATTAAGATGAAGACATGACAATGAGACAGAATAGTCTGGGCATTGCATTCATTACATGCAATTTATAAAGTTAAAATACGGTTGGCTTTTACCATAAGACAGTATTGAAAGGCTGGACATAATTACATTTTTTTAAATATATTTTTTCCCCCCCTATATGTCTTCTTAAAGCTCACACATAACGCTCAACTGCCACTAATATTCACCAAAGCACAAATTATAGATTTATCCACTGATGAAAATAGTCCTCAACAAATACAGGCCAAATCCGACCCTTAACAATCTGAAAACCTTGCTATCCGACAGGTTTTTAGGAAAAACGAATGGAACCCATAAAAACAGCCTTAACATACTGACAGTCTTGGATTCTGACTCCGACATGACATTTTATGTCACAAATAAGGATAACAGTGTATTATCTGACTGAACAATCTGACAGATTGGCTACGTTCAGACTGCAGGACTTAATGCTCAATTCGGATTTTTTTGTTAAATCCGATTTTTTTGCGACTTTGTTCACATTTCCAATTAAACGCGACTTGTATGTGATCTGCTGTGTGAACTTCATACGACCCACAACTGTCCCGCATGCGCAGAAGAGGACACGACGTCACACGCAGCGAGCGTGCTCAGTGTTTACGGAAGTAAACACAGATTGTGGTGGGAGCGGCGGCGGCATGGGGAGTGGCGCCGATAGTGGAAACAGAACTGTAACCGCTAACGAAACCGGCCTCAGCAGCTAAGTACTGCCTGTGCGTTCCGGCCACTTCTACCCCGGGGGTGCGCTCCGACGGGTACCCCCTGACCGCGCCGAACCCGTCGGGCGCACTCTCCCCATCACGCTGAATGTTCGGATATTCATCATCAATTGGGCCTGAATATCCAGAGACCAGTAAGTGCTATTCGGCCCTACTAGTATTATAACAACCATGAACAATAAATATTAACAACAAATGACCTTTCAAGCATCAGACCCTCCGTGTATCTCATTAAGACCATGTATGTCATGGCAGTCTTGAAGTTCCAAGAAAAAACAATTATTGGTTCTTTCATAGATTTCTTATACGTTTTCTGGAAATATGACAAAAATTGCATTAGTACTCTAATATTCAGGCTATCTGCCTTCTACTCCTTGTGTTTCATATCTGTATCTGTTTGGTGCATTTGTTTGTTTTTTGTACCACGTGACCACCTCCTTGTCTGGATGTCCTCATGCTCCTTATCAGATTCTGGTTTGTGTGTTCAGCCTTTTTTTCCTCTTTCCCTGTATGTCAGCCCTTGGACTTTCTTGTTGTTTGGATAGGTTCTTTACCGGTTGACTGATTGACTGATATAGTAGCAGACTGAGTGTGTGTGTGTGTGTGTGTGTGTGTGTGACAGACACATTCCTCTTTATTTCTATCTATACACATCAGTCCTATTGTTCAGTACCCCCAATTTAGTTTAAGCCTGAATACACAGTTTGCAAAAGTTAACTGTGGTTTAATTTTTATTGTCTTATGTACTGTATGTATATTGTGATCTCAATAAAGTTTTAAGAAGATACACTGTTTATCAAGAATAAATCACACTGTCACATCATTTCAAGAGGGAAAAAAATATTTTATTCCAACTTTATGGACAATGGTGTTTATATATATATATATATA
>NW_007577911.1:703045-705148 GCF_000690725.1 Stegastes partitus
AGGGTTTTTAAATAATAACAAGATTAATGCTTTAAAAGAAGAGTAAAAATAATAAGCATCTACAACATTACTCAACATCATTTCTTAAATATTTAAAATGCTCTGTAAGTATGTGGAATTTTAGATTTAACACACTTGCAAACTGAGAAGCAATCACTCTCAAAACAGTTCAAGTACACTAATAATTTTAATTTTAGCCGTTGCCGTGGCTTCGGTGCTGGAGGACGATGTCCACCAACAGCAAGGTTGGTTTGATCCCCGACCCCCCTATTGTCCAAAGTGTCCTAAAGACAAGACTTTGATTCATAAGTTACATTTACATTGAACCTAGCTAAGGTTAAAATGTTCCATGACAGTGCAAAACATTTACAATATTTCTAACTAAGAAAATTAAGACTTTTGCCAACAAAGACATGACAATAGTCGGTAGACTTAAAGCATAAAAAACACACAAACCTCACACAATGTACACTCTGGTCTGGAGAAATACCTTCAGATGTTTTGGCATTCTACTGAGTTTGTTATGTGTTATGTAGGATTATCCTTCATCACTTCTTACAGATTATTACATCAAACATCACACTGGTAATCTTCACTTGTTTAGGTTTCTCAGATGAACAGAACAATTTCCAGACACTGTAAAACATATCAGAAAGAAGAAAAAAATATGAAAGGGTTACTGAACATAATATTTAAATAGAAAACAAAATAGAAAATGTATTCCACAAACAACCAAAATGATCATGACATTCCCGTACCTCTCATTTCTCCTTTGGGACAACTTGCTTACAGCAGGCACAGCAGCAGCGACAGCAGTAATGCCGAAGCTGACACAGGAATCCACTGCATGTCTCTGGAACTTCTTCAGTTTCTCCTGCATTAATCTGCTCTTGATTGATTTTGGTTGAAGCTTGTTCTGTTGTCTGGACTGTTGCGTCACTGGTGAACACGTCCTTGGTGCTAGTTGTCAGTGTCACTTTTTCTCTGACGTGGAGTTTCTCAAATTGACTGAGAGTACCAATTTTAAGTTGTTGGAGCTCTAAGTATTTTTCATTGAGTGTCTTGTTGTCTCCATTCCAATCATTTTGCAATAATTTCTCCTTACTTTGCTTTTTCTCCACCTGTGTCTTCTTCGGTTTCTTTTCTTTTTGTAACAATGTTTTCTTAACAAACTGATTGATGACCTTGAGTCTTTTCTCCAGATTGTTTCTCATGCCATGAGCCCTGCACTTCATCTGATCGATCTCCTTTTGTTCCAGTCTAGTGTCCTTCCAGATCTTGCGCAAACAATCTCTTTTTGCCATTTCCTGTTCTGTGAAGTCATCTATGGCTGCCGATAATTCAGACACTATTGCAAGTTCCTTTATCTCTACATTCATCCCTTGTTCGCCTTCAGCTCCGATCAGAACAACTTCCTGCTCGGGTTTTAGGGAGACAGCTGCTCCTTCAAAATCACCGTCATCATCTTCAGATGTTTGCTGCTGTTCATAACTGTCTGTCTGAATAATGCTATGTGACTGTTGAACATCTTTCTTACATTCAGACTCGTCAAATTCGCTCAATTTCTCCCTCTCAACCTCATGCTCATGCAGCCATTCTTCTACTGCAGCCTCAGTTTGAACTGCTTTGTGACACTTTCTTTTCAACAGATGTTTCTTTTCACACTGCATCTGATGATAAAGACAATTGATCTGATTTTTCAGGTTATCAATTTCTTCACACTTGTGTCCCAATGTAGAGAGTAGCTGAAGTATGTTACTACTTTCATGCTCAAACCTGTCAATATTCATACGAGGCACTTCATATGTCTTTTGACTGAGGTGTTTTAGTATTCCTCTCAGACGAACAATGGACTGAAGGACACTACTAAGTTGGTCCTGTTTGATGACAATCTCAGAGGGTTTGCCATCCATCCCTTCATGGTGAGTTGAAGAAAATTCTCTTTGAGTGTCAATGCCTTTCTTCATTGGATATAGTTCTTCCATTTCGTTGATTATATCAAGAAGAGGATGAGTGCTTTCTTTAGTGCTGTTAGGTTCAGTCTTTCTGATTTCCTGCAGGTCTTTTTCCTCTTCTATATCTTGAAACTTTTGCTTCCATTCA
>NW_007577911.1:706293-707246 GCF_000690725.1 Stegastes partitus
TCCATTCTTGTCTTGAGTTGATCTTCTCTCATTGTAGGCTCAGACCTTTCTCCTTCCATTCTTTCTGATTCCTTCAACATTACTTCTCTCGCTCTCTCAACGTCAGCCTTCATCTGACTGACCTCTTGTTTTTCTTCTCTCAAGGTTTTCATGGCAGCTTCAATCTTTTCTTCCTTCTGCTTGAGACTCTTGTTGTGAACGTCCAGTTCGTCTCGTTCTCCCAGTGCTTTGTTCTTGATAGTTTCCAGTTCTTGTGTTTGTCTCCTAAGCTCATTGTCCTTGAGTTCATGTTCTTGTTGTTTCAAGGTAATCATGTTCATCATTTCCTCAAGCTTCTTCTGTTGTGTTTGTAACTGGAGGTCCTGGTCTTTCATTTGAGTTTTCTCTCTGTTTAGTTCATCAAACAAGCTGTCTACATGTTCTTTCTTGGCCTGCAGTTCAGCCTTTGCGATGTTCAACTTGTCTTTTTCCTTTTTGATATCTTGTTTCTCTTGTTCTAATATGTCATTTTGTTTCAGGATGTCAGACCTCATCAGCTCCAAGTTCAGTTTCTCTTTCTTCATCATTTCAGAGACTTTATTCACATTGTCTTTGCCGTGTTCCAACTCAGGTTTTGGTTTCATGAGATGTTGTTGTTTAACCTCTAACTTTTGCTTCCATTCATTTTCCATCTCTTCACTCTGGATTTTCACTTCAGACCGTAGACTCATCATAGCGTCCTGTTGTCTTTGTAGCACCTCAGTGTAAGAAGCCATGATGTCTTTCTGACCATCAAGTGCTTCAAGCCTTTGTTCCAATTTGTTGTGTAACTGAAGTGCAGCTTCAACATTTTGTTGTAACCTGTCCATTTTCTGTTTGATGTCCTCACTCATTCTCTTATTGAGCGACTGAAGTTTTCCTTTCACACGTTGTATTGATTCCATTCTTGTCTTGAGTTGATCTTCTCTCATTGT
>NW_007577912.1:0-1580 GCF_000690725.1 Stegastes partitus
GCTCATCAGACAAAATGTGGATGTAGGCAGTGATCCTCCACCCAGTGCAGCTGCTGTATTCAAGCCGCCATCAGTGTCATCGGAAATGCAAAGGTGCCTAATAGTTTGTTAATCTGTTGTAACATCCAGAAACTGGAAAGTTAATCCACTGCATTGGACAGGATCGGCCTTACAGAGTTTTGTGAATGACTAGAACTGAGTAATATTCATAAATATGACACAGTAATTGTAAATATGAGTTGAAATCCCTTTTTTTTGGTCACAGGTCATTTCCAGGTTTTTTCAGGGGAAAGAGGAGATTTTTAAATCGACCACAAACAGTCACTCGCAAACAGCTGTGTTTTCAGGTCTGTGTTCTTCCCTCTCCTGCAACTGTGACTCCAAAACCAGATGAGGAGCTATGTTTCTTCCAGGCCGGGCTAGGCATGAGAATGGTATCATTACCAGAAGATGTTTTTTCTCACTTAACTTCAGATGTGTCAAACGACTTTAGCGGAAAATGTTATATAAAAACACAGGATCCAGCGAACATTGTTTCTATCAGCTGAGCCACAAAAGGCAACAGATCTGCATGTTCTACTATGAAAAGCTGAGCTGTATGTTCCAAAAAACATGTTGTCCTATATCAAGTTAATGACTTACTGAACCAGTTATATACTTTGGATGAGAGGTGAAATGTTTTCAACAACCTTGAAGAAGGTCAGCTGCCTTTTGTTTAACTCTCATTTGAAGTAAATAATAGTGAAACTCAAAGAAAAAAGTAAGAGAGGTTTAGGATAACAAAAAAAAACCCCCACATGCCTGAGGCCCACTGTCAGATATCACACGTTTGTCATAATGTGTTGATAGTCAGTGTATGCCATGTTACTGTGTCTCTCTCGTTATCTGAAACACTTAACCAAGAGTACCCTAAACCCCAGAGCCTGAGGTTTACTGTTACTTCTTTCCACAACAGTTAAGTTCTTCTCATATTTCCAGCACTGCTTGGGGCAGCGCTCTACCGTTTGTTTTCACAATGTTGTATGCATCATTCTGGCTACCCTGACCACCCTGATGCTGTTAAGGTTTCGTAGCGCTTAGATCACTTCGTGTTGCCTTTTTTTAAACTTTGGCAATAAAGTTAAGTGTATTGTCACCAGTTTTGTGTCTATGTTGATTTTAAGTTACGACATTTCTGCAAGTTTTCTTTTGTTATTTAGAGACTTGTCAGCACATTGGGCAATCACTACATATTGGACCTTTAATATTGGTTCAGAATGTGTTATGTAGCTATAACAAAATGTATTCATATGTTGTATGGCAAGGGCAAGACTGTATGTGTCACTGAATTTTATGTAAAAGCTTACATGACACAAAAAATATAGTGCAGGTCAAAGCAGGCATATCATCAGCATCATATATACATACCAGCCAGAACTAAGCTCTAGGACTTGGCTGTTGAATAACTATATACACAAATCATGTAACTTCAACTGCTGTTAATGATTCTTTGCACACATTCAGCTGTGGCCATGTAAATGTCCATTCCATAAGAAAACCCCTGGATTTAAGGGCTCCTTTCATCATTCGGTACACACTGT
>NW_007577912.1:3195-6582 GCF_000690725.1 Stegastes partitus
GGACACACAGATTGAGATACAGACAGACAACTCTCCATTCGCATTGACAAATAGTTTTTGCCTCGAGTCTGGTCTATTTCACATAAGACCTGGCCGGCAACTCTGTATGTGTGTGTGCTTCTAATCTCTATTTATCCAACGGGGGTTTGCTCAGCACTTAGGCTCTTTTCGCAGCAACACTCAGCTTCACATTTATATTTCTCGTTAAAACATTCACATCGAGGCATTTTCAAGAACACCTCGAGGTATAGCTTGTCAGCTGCCGAATCCTTTCAAATGAAGCAAAAAAATGTAATAAGCACCTGATAAATGCTTTAGGATGTTTTGAAAGTATTTGATAAGGGAAAAGATGGCATTTAATTTCTTTTTTTTTTTTTGTTGTTGTGCCGTCTGGGAACCCCTGACTTGTCTTGCAATCTCAAGCGGCGACTCTCCCAATTCAAAAAGCATTCAAGATGTGGCATTATGCAATCATCGCAGTCACCGTGGGACAGGCCCGAAGGAAGCCACTTTTATTGGCTGGAACTTGGTGACAAAGCCGGTGTGATCTTAAAGCGTGTGGTGGAAAAAGTCATTAGGATTAAAAGGCCCAATCAGATGCTAATCAGCTGATCTTTAGGGACGAAACGGGGTGTTGTTTGTCTATTACAGTTGACGCTACACAAATAAGACAGGAAGAAGGAGGAAATGTGATCCGCACACACTGTATGCACACACACACAAACAGCATAAGAGGGCAGGTGTACTAGATGCCCCGCCATGGCTGACTGACTAGCTGACTGGCAAGGTCACACCGATTTTGGATGAGTATGCTGGGCATCACTGAACCCAGCACTGACAGGGGAAGGAGGAGGATACACGTGCATGCTCGCGAGTACCCACACAAGCCTGTGGGGATTTCTCTCGCTAGCTCGCTATCACACACACACACACATAGATACGCACAGTCACTTCTAGACACAAACAAGCAAGCACATATACACACACGCGGAAATGCACAAGGGCAAAGAAGCCTCCGTGATTAAATTGGTTTATTTAAGAGGGGGAAAGCGGGGTTGGCAGTCAGGGAGCAAAGGCAGATAGGGGGTAAATACATTTAAATGAATTTGTATGGTTAAGGATGGGGAGGAGGAAGTGTGTGTGCGTGCATGTGTGTGTGTGTGTTTGTGGGGACACCAATAAATGCAAGTTTCGAGGATAAAAGTTGGATAACAGAGGCAGAGGAACATATAGAAAAGCGCCATGACAAAACACTGATAAGACGGTGAGTAATGACATAAATATTTGCGAGTAATTTAACATAAACAGCGGCATGCACACAAAGAAACGCTTAAGATTTATGTCCTATATGGGTGCGTGCATGCAAGACACTCAATCGCATTATCACGCACACACACACATACGTGGACGCAAACATACTGTACGTACACAGGAACGGTCAGAGACAAGCTGGCGGTTTAGGCTGGAGCAGCGGTTCCCAACTGCCTCTTTGACAGGCAGCTAAACCGCATTAGCAGAAACAATGGAGCACTCAATCTCTTCCACGTTCCCCGGAGAGTCCCGGAGAGGGGTAGTGGGGTGAGAGGAAGGAGATTTAGCCTAATATACGTGGGGGGGGGGCTCAGGCTTTGGCATGACCCTGTTTCCATGCGGCTGTCTGTCAGCTGGTAATTGAGGAATAGCAAGGTATAGGCCAGTGACTGAGCCAGTGGGTAAGTAATGATCTTCCCGGGTCATTGACCCCCATCCATTATAGTTAATCTAATCTGAAAAATAAATAATAAAATTCACCTATGAGGCTATCCTGGAGTGGATCAGCACTCATGACAATGTGTCAGCACTCATACTAAGAAGTGTCAATTGCTGCCTTCTCGAAAGACAGCAAAAACCAGTTGATTCCAATGGACCAGCCACAGCTGTTTAAAAGGGCTGACTGGCCGAGGAATCGAGTTATACGACTGCCTCTCCGCCTGCCAGACTGCTTGCCTGCCTTTCAAGCACTATTAATTTTTAGGGCTACTTGGGGTAAGTGGAACAAACTAAACGTTGGATTCCCATATTTTATAAAGTTCCACCGGCGAAAAAGTTGTCCAGCAGACACAGAGCAAGCATTCAAAGTTGTGTTTATTGTGACCGCTCATGACAGAGTAGAATCATTATCGTTTAATCCACAAAAACTGGAAATGTAAAAGCTTTAGGAATTTATGGCAAAGCTGCACTGCATTAGATTTCCCTAGTGCTGCTAATAAAGTAGCCAATGATTGCAAGACCGCTTTTTGCTCTGCTTCTCGTTCAGCTTTCGGAGGCTCCTGACCAACACCACAGAGAAATATGTTTCGCTACTAAACTACAAAATGCTCCACAAAGTTCACTGATCGATTCCTGACTTTGTCATTTGGTGCGGGTTGTGTCGAGTGTAGTGGATAGAAGAGCTTTGTTGTTGAAAACAGTTGTCTGCTGCGCCAAGCTTATGAGTGCAGCACTACCGCAAAACAACGAGTTAAAATACATTAAAATGTCATAATTCACTCAATGTTTATCGCAGTTTATAATGCAACTTTAAAGACCTCAAAATTTTGAAGAGACATGCTTTGTCACAACACGTTGGCTATAAATCAAGCTAGGAGATGGTAATGTTTAGCCTAGCTTAGCATAAAGAATGAAGGCAGGAGGGGGCAGTTAGCATGGCTCTATCCAAAGTTTCCTTTAAAACACACTACTTAAAGTGGTTTAACTAATTTATTTTACATTCTAAGGGAAGTTATGTGCTGGAATTATATATTGACCAGCAGTTGGTTTGGGAGTTGTGACTGCACTACTGGTATTTTTATCGCCAAACGTGATATAGCGTCATGCTTATACATCTGTCTACACACTTTACAGCCAGAGACGCTATGCACCAAACTCTGCATACACAATTAAACTATTGATTTTGCATTTCTCTTTATGTGCTGGTTAGGTAGAGTATGGTGGACATTACAGCTTTTGTGCTAAAAACATTCGCCTGCTGTCCCTTCAAGATAATGCGAAAAGCAAAGTTGTGTTACCAGAAAAAAAAATGACATAATTTACCCTAGCTTTATCACTTTTGGTTAATCCAACTTCAAAGACCAAAAAATGCCCATGTGAGTACAGATGCTTTGTCACTTTCTGAAACATGGTAGCTATAAATCAAGCAAGAAGATGGTCTCCATGTTTAGTCTAGCTTAGCATAAAGAATGAAGGATTGCAGTTAGCATGCCTCTGCTCAAAGACTCCTTTAAAAACTCACAAATTAAAGTATTTTAACTAAATTACCTGACATTCTGGACTGTGATTGCACTACTTACACATTGGCTGCTAAGTTTGGTACATCATCATGCTTGTACATCTGTCTACACACTTTAC
>NW_007577912.1:7937-10797 GCF_000690725.1 Stegastes partitus
TATGTGTGGCAATAAATCAGCTTCAAAGTTGTGCCTATACACAATTCTTTTGGAGGCTAAGTGTCCCCCCCCTCCCCCGGCATTATTGATGCTAAGCTACGCTAAACACATCTTGACATCTACTCTGCATTTCACGCACACACTCTTGACTTTGATATCAATCTTCTGATATAAACTCCAAGAAAAAAAACATTCCCCAAAAGTGAGCTATCCCTTTAAGTGATGTAATGTAATCCTGTATGGTTTACATATGGCCCAACTTCAACTCTGTCCAGCACTGCAGAGCCTCTCATCAAAATGATATACGAGTCGTGACATGGCTCCCTCTCTCCATATCTCTCCATCTCTCTCTCTCTCTCTCTCTCTCTCTCTCTCTCTCTCTGTCTCACTGCCCAACACATTCCCATCTCCTATATTAGATAATGCACAGCCCACCATGTAAAGAGCAATAGATTATTCTATTCCTGGTGACAACAGAGGAGAGGGAGGGAAGGAGGAGAGGAGGATTATAAAGAGCAGAATGATGAGGAGGCTAATTTAAGCAGTTTGGAAAGAGAGAGAGAGAGAGAGAGAGAGAGAGAGCAAAATAGTGATGGAGGGATAGAGGGAGGAAAAAAAGGGGGGAGTTCAGGCTTAATGGAAATAAGTTTATGAGGTAAGATGCCAACTGTCAGGGAGTTTCTAAATATGTTTATATACGAGTGTTTCCGAACGTCTATTTTGCAAAACAAAATGCCCCCATTTTTAATCCAGTCTCCTCACCCCTGCTACCTATGTAAATCTCTTCCCAGCACTTAATGAACTATTATGACAAATACCTAAAATACATTTACTGCGCTGACAGAGTCTGTGCTACCCAGTCCCAGAGGGCCACAATGAGTTATACTCCACCTTCCTTTTTTTTTCTTTCCCTGCCACTTAGTACCGATGCCTCCTCTCCTCTTTCTCGTTGGAACTTTTCCTCCCCTCTCACATCTCCAGCCCATATGGGGAATGACACATGTATCTCTCATCTTCTCCCACGGAGCGACGGGGCTGCGCCTCTTTGTTATGTTCCGTGTGGTATATAGTTAGCAGAGCCTGCGGTGATGTATTGAGTGTAATGGCCAACAGCGTTTGTTGAGATTAATTGATACTAATGGCTAACACAGTTAGCGGTGAGTGATGGCTGCTACGCCGCAGACACACTGGAGGATTAGACACAAATCAAGTTGCGACTCCGCTCCCACTGCAGCAACACGCTCCGTCTGTTCTGTCATCCGCCGCGCAGTCTGAAGCAAAACAAATGTGCGCGTGTGCCGAGACATAAAGCAGCACTTGGGCCACTAGTTAGACGAGAGGAAGCGTCCAATGTCAAAAAATGACCGCTGATGTCACTGGCTGTGTTATCTATCTGAGCAACTACAGTANATCATCATGCTTGTACATCTGTCTACACACTTTACCAGAGACACCAGAGACACTATGCACCAAAGTCTGCCTATAATCACTGTTCTGTTTATGTTCTTTCTTGTATTGCAATAAGTCAGCTTTAGAGTTGTGGATAGCGACAATTTCTGTTGCGGCTAAGTGCTCCCTGCTGCCAGTATTGATGCTAAGCTAACCAAAGTTTGCATACAATCACAAACTGTTGCTTTTACTTTTCTGTTTATGTCTGGAAATAAGTCAGCTTTAGAGTTGTGGATAGCGACAATTTCTGTTGAGGCTAAGTACTCCCTGCTGCCGGTATTGATGCTAAGCTAACCAAACTTTGCAGGCAATCACAAACTGTTGCTTCTGCTTTTCTGTTTATGTCTGGAAATAAGTCAGCTTTAGCGTTGCAGGTATTGACATTTTCTGTTGACTTTAAGTGTTACCTGCCGCCAGTATTGATGCTAAGCTAATCAAACTTTGCCAGCAAAAACTTTGCCGGCAATCACAAACTGCTGCTTTTACTTTTCTGCTTATGTCTGGAAATAAGTCAGCTTTAAAGTTACAGGTAGAGACATTTTCTGTTGAGGGTAAGTGCTCCCTGCTGCCAGTATTGATGCTAAGCTAACCAAACTCAACTACAAACCGTTGCTTCTACTTTTCTGTTTATGTCTGGAAATAAGTCAGCTTTAGAGTTGTGGATATCGACAATTTCTGTTGAGGCTAAGTGCTCCCTGCTGCCGGTATTGATGCTAAGCTAACCAAACTTTGCTGGCAACCACAAACTGTTGCTTCTGCTTTTCTGCTTATGTCTCGAAATAAGTCAGCTTTAGTGTTGCAGGTATTGACATTTTCTGTTGACTTTAAGTGTTACCTGCTGCCAGTATTGATGCTAAGCTAACCAAACTTTGCCGGCAACCACAAACTGTTGCTTTTACTTTTCTGTTTATGTATGAAAATAAGTCAGCTTTAGTGTTGCAGGTATTGACATTTTCTGTCGACTCTAAGTGCTCCCTGCTGCCAGTATTGATGCTAAGCTAACCAAACTTTAACCGGCAATCACAAACTGTTGCTTCTACTTTTCTGCTTTTGTCTGGAAATAAGTCAGCTTTAGAGTTGTGGATATCGGCAATTTCTGTTGAGGCTAAGTGCTCCCTGCTGCCAGTATTGATGCTAAGCTAACCAAATTTTGCCGGCAATCACAAACTGTTGCTTCTACTTTTCTGCTTTTGTCTGGAAATAAGTCAGCTTTAAAGTTACAGGTAGAGACAATTTCTGTTGAGGCTAAGTGCTCCCTGCTGCCAGTATTGATGCTAAGCTAACCAAACTTTGCCAGCAATCACAAACTGTTGCTTTTACTTTTCTGTTTATGTATGGCAATATGTGTGGCAATAAATCAGCTTCAAAGTTGTGCCTATACACAATTCTTTTGGAGGCTAAGTGTCCCCCC
>NW_007577912.1:12507-45571 GCF_000690725.1 Stegastes partitus
GGCAACCTTCTTGCTGCGAGGCAACAGTGCTACCAACTGCGCCACCCTGCAGCCCTTCTTGTGCAACATTTCAAGTAAAATATAAAACGTGCATTATGTCTGCAAACAAGCGACGGTGCACCCAGATAACATTACGACAAGAAATGATGTGAAAGATGGATGTGCAGGGGAGAAGAAGATGTACAGCAAGTGTAATCCATCTTAATCGTGTCTTTGCAAAATCCCGACAAGAGATGCACGTTAACACCGAGCACAGAGCAGAGAGGATGTAAAACAATTTGCAGCGCCGCAACTGAGCAGAAACTTAAATTTGGAGGCTTTATGCAAATTTGACCTCAACGTGTCACAAAAATCTGACACGAAAATACCGAAATGTCAGCAAAAAACTATGCCAAAATTCACCTAATGCAAGCTGCATGACACACCTTCAGCATCATTTCTTGAGAGACGAGAGCTGCTTTGAGAACTACATGGCCAGCAGACCCACACAAGTCCAACAGAGACGGCCTCGGCGGAAAGAATAAATCCGAACCTGCAAGCTGAATTGATTTTCCCTCCCGTTTTAAATTTTGAGAAACACTAAATCCAGGGAGAATGTCAGGAAATTTGGGCTACACTAAAACATTTTGTTCTGAAACGAGACGAGCATTTAGAAAGAGTAACCTGATACCCTATCCGCTTGATCGCACTTTCCCCCCGACCAGATGCTTTGTGTATTCCACAATTAAATATTGTTTTCTCACGTCGGATCAACAGTGTGCCGCTTTGATTGAATCCTCATCAGTTGGAATCACGTCACCGTTCCGCTGTGGTATAAAACTGATCGTCCTCTCCTCGGCTTCTGCCTCCTGTTAATCACAGAATGTGACTTGACAACTATTTGAAAAAGTACCTATCATTCCCCCTAGGCCGGGATGACTCATCCAGTATGGCTGCCACTCCATCACAGTGGGCTGGCCTAAAAAGGTTCCCTTCTTCCTCTAGTCGCTCGATCATTGCCCCTCTTCACCTCCCCACTCATAACTCATTCCCTTCGAATGCAACCCCACCTCTTGAACTGGACCAGTAGTCGTGGTTTGCCGAGACAAAGAGCGTGTCATTGCTCTTCATCTCTTCCGGCTGGCTGACTGACACCTCTGACAGCATGAAGGGTAAGAGAGAAGTTACTCTGTCGTGCTCTTTCTTCTTCCTTGTTCGAGCGCCCTGTCCACGCACACACACTCAGAGCACAGTCTACATGCACACCACCCCCTTTTTTCTCCTCCCCAGGAGGGACAGAATCCCATCATCTCTCTATGTCAGTGTCGCTGTTGCAGTTCTCAGTCCATTAGCATAATATTCCCATTCCCTTGCCGCCTCACTCGTCCAGTATCAGACAAACTGCTCTGGGAATCATAGTGGGATATTCTCTGCTCATGCTCACACTACTTTTTCTTTTGACTCGCTATTCGTTATGCTCTCTCAACCTCGTGCACAGACGCACTCGCTCTCTTTTTTCCGTCTTTGATTCAGTTCGTCAAAGCTATCCATCCATCCACCTATCCACGTCCATCTTTATTAAAAGGGATGAGAGGGAGAAGATGGATAGATACATGGATAGATAGATACAGAACGATGGTGAGAGAGAGATGAAGTGCGGGACTGTGCATGGCTCACTGGCTCAAACCACTTACCCCAATGAACTACACCAGTATGACATGCTCACAGACAGTCTCTAATTAACCTTTGGTGGTACAAATATATATTTGTTCCATTTTGTTGACATACAACAAACCTTGCCCCTGGGTGGAGCTTTCTGTATCGTTATTCTTCTTTAAAATCGGTTTACGAGACATGAATAATACCGCTTGTGTAGCACAGAGAAGTGCTGCAGAGTCCCGTGTAAGCTGGTGTGCTTGAGCTGCTGGAGGTGGTGACTTCACTGACCTGCACATTCTGAGTCATTTTAAGGTAGGAATTGGTTGGTTTAATGAGAAAATAATCTAAATATGTAATATTGACACACAGAGGGGAATTTATTAGGAGTCAATGACCGGAGAGAGATTTTAACTTAACCCTCAGTAAAAGCCCAAACATCTCCAGTGACCACGAAAAGACAGATAATAACCATCCATGTTGACATGTCAGCTGGTGTGAGGGCTGAGAGCAGTGCCGGGGCCTTGTAGATCGGGTAGCAGAGCTTTGTAATGGCTTAAACTTCACTAAGCGCCTGCAACTAACCTAAGTAAAGCTCATTTGCCTTCATAAAAGCACTGACAGAAGTAAAAAACACCGTCTTAGAACATCGGTAATCTCTTTTAAAATATAACAAAACTACACTACGACTGTAACTCAATACCTCCTGCAGTGAACCCCGGTGAAAGCCACAATTGATTATCATCACAGGAAGGTTTCCACTTTGTTGCAGGTACAAAAGTATTGGGTATGTTTTAACAAGATACAGCACCGTCATTACTGCAAAACTGCTGGCGACAACTTGAGTTTTTCTGCAGCTTTTTTGTCCTGCTGATACATTGTAGTCTTGCTCTTCCCCCCCTCCGCCTTTTTTTTTTTTCTTCCTCTACTCGCTGCACCTGCTTGAATTAAAAAAATATGCAGCGCGTGTTAGATTTTGATAGGTAAGATAAGGTAACGCCGCTGAGATACATCACTGAAGTGAAAAATTGCACACTCTCCAAGTCGACGCCAGAGCCATGATGGATACGTTCAGGGGAAGAGTGCTTCTCTAAAGCTCGGGGAATCTCACCTTAGAATTGTTTTCGTCCACATAAGAAACAGACCTGAAAAGAACTGTTTAGGTATTCATAGCATAAACCTGATCGGAATCACATGAGACCAGACAAATACGAAAATCAGAACTGTGTCACTTCTGCCAGCCAGCCAGCGTAAACACCAGCCCGGATATATGACCGACAACAAACAAGACGACACAAGAGCAATGGGCAAAACATACGAGGAACAAGTGGGCCAAACATGCCATTACAGTCAGTGACCTTGTGCAAGTATCTGAAGCGTCTCAGTAGGTCTCTGTCATCCTCTCAGACTGATTGCTATTCTGCTGCCACGTCACAGGACTGATGTGAGTGATGGAGGACTTACTTAACTCCATCCAGCAAGGACGGGAGGAAGGAAACACTGTGTCCTACAACACCTGAATGTCAACTGAGGACCACTGCTGTGCTATATCGCCCCCTGTTGATGATTTGGACTATCAATCAGTGGTTTCTGAGAATTAGGGATGCCCAGCAGGATGCACAAAGTCTAACAGATGCACACTTGCCACTATAATGTAGCCGGGAATCCTGTTGTGGGTGGGAATAGGGATGAAAAAGGTGGGTATACCTTTAAGATCAAGAGGTAAAGCATGACTCATTTTATGATGTCACTTGCAAACAAAATACAGAATTGTTCAAATAGATTCATCTAGGTCAAGATGATCTGGCTTTAGATGAATCATATTTTGCTATCCAGGATCAGTACTTTTGTACCAGTCAACTTTGAAATGGCTCATCCTGATCCTGATGCAAACTTTTCAAGATGACTTAATCTGGGTTTCCAGAGCTCTTAATAGGAGTAAATATCACATTGAGCGTTGTTATTTATGTAAAGAACTACATGTGGAACAGGCAGCATTGGGGTCACTTTGAATATTTTTGTTTGAAATCAGCACGAGAAAAGGGAGAAATTACACAAAAACTTTATTTTACACAGGAAGGCCCCCTCATCTGATCCACAACAAACAAATAACTAACATAAATCACAAAAACATTGTGTGTTTCAAATCATAAAAAGGCAATTTGCCCTAAAAAAATAAAAATAAAAAAAAATCTTCAATTGTGGAGACAAAAACTTATTGAAACTCACTTTTTAAGGAGGCACAATAAATTCAAATATAGTGATAAATGATGATAAATGAGATATAGCCTAATATTTCTGTAGGAATATTTTAAGGGGGCAAAACTCTTCTATGACATTTTTTTGGTGAAATCCACCCTGAATCCATCTTTCTGCTACAATCAAGATAATCTGGATCACACAAATCCTACTCAAAACTTTTGACAACACACACTAAAGGTTTGATCCAGATCATAAATAAGAATTTCAGGAACCCCTTTTTCTTTTCAACAACCCATTTTCAAGAGTCGATTCAATCCGATAGCCGAAATTCGATTAGATTGCTTTTGAACAACCGGGCCCTGGCGAACAACCAGCGCGGCAACCTGCGCGCTCTTATCGGGGAAGATAACGCGCGCAGGTGCGCCGCCACACGCAGGTGGGACAAAGTTAAACCATGCGCACGGATAAAAAGCACAACGGAGCAGCAGTGGAAAAAAAAAAGAAAACAAATCAATGAGCCATCAGGACACAGCAGTCTAAAAGCCCGGTGCAGCTAAATCACATATCTGCAGAAACTCATCCACTCCTGCTGGCTCGTAGAAACAGCTGCGTAAAAATGTGCACAGCAAACTAAAACACAGCGGATGAGAAAAGACTGTGAATGCCTTACCTGAGATGACTGCGCTGGTAGCACAGAGATGATTTCACTGTGGGATCAGTTTGTTTTCTGTCATGTGGGGGCTGAATTACACCGTTTATCTCTCAACATATAACACCGCTGCTTCAAGTCGTGTCCACAGGCGACTTTAAGTAGAAAAGCAACTGCTGGCAAAGTGATCTGGCCGGAATATGAGTCCACATTTGACTTGAGAAACGCCACTCAGGGCCTAGTTTTGGACAATTTACTTCCTGTCACGTGACAAATCCATCGATTTGAAGTTCAAACCACAAACATCAAGAAGAAGGCGCAGAGGATGAGGATGGACACAATGCTGCTGACGCTGGAAAACAGAATCATCACTAAGCGGTGCATTAAGAGTTTATTTTTAGTCCTCCCATACTTTATAGAGCATGTGAAACTTGTTATTGATTAGATTTTCCATTCATTTAGGTTTGAAGCTGTGTCTTTAAAGGCCTTGTGGTTCCTGAGCTCCAGGTGGGTGGTCTTCATCCAGGCCCACCACCGGCTCCAACACAAATGGACTGAGCTGATTAATTAGTGCTATAAACACTGGATCCGGGGTGATGGTGTTCATACCTATATATATGCAAGGATTTATGGTTGTCATGTAAAGAGCAGTGTGGTTTGATGATTGATTGGACAGTGCGCATGTGCAAAATATGGGGAAACGCATATGTGTGTGGGCTTATATGAGCCATCATAAAAGAGCATGAGGACAATAAAGAGACCCAGTAATGGATGGAGGTTGGCTGGTGGTACCTTTACTTACTCTCTGAGGGATGTTTATTCTTGCTTACTTTGCATTTGTTTCTAACATTAGTTTTAATCTTCTGTTATGATTCTATATAATGGTGGAGAGTCAGTAAATACAGTTTCTCATTTCCCAGAATGTATTGCTTCATATTGCACTACATTTAAGTGAAATATATTGTGTGTGTGTTTTTTTTTTACTTCAGCTGAGTAGCAGTTTGTCTATATGAATAGAAAAATAGTGCACATTATCATAAATAATAGTAATTAAATAACATAATGTGAAAAAATCACATCCTCTAAAAGGGACCGTTCTGTATAATATGAGCTTTTACTTTTGATGTTTAATCAGGTTAAAGATTCACTAGTT
Source organism: Stegastes partitus (assembly GCF_000690725.1). Lineage (NCBI taxonomy): Eukaryota > Metazoa > Chordata > Actinopteri > Pomacentridae > Stegastes > Stegastes partitus. The sequence continues at coordinate 18,147 of NW_007577912.1, forward strand.
TGATTAATGCATTCAGAAGTGCTTGCGATTCCAGTTCAGGGATAATTAGGTGACTTTATTGGGAGACAATACATTCATGACACTTGATCCAAGCAAATGCAGTGTGACCAGTAGATGGCAGCAGTTTTCTTGTTTAGCTCCCTCTGCTCCAAACTCACTTCTGTCCAGTCAACAGGCTGAATCACTGGATGCAGGGAAGGGGCAGTGGAGAGACAATAAAAGTACTTTTTTTTTTTTTCATTTTTCCTCTGAGTAAGCTAAGTAGCTGATTGGCTGGAAGTTTTAGGATAGTTTTTCTCTCTCCCCCCTCTACTGAACTGCCCTCTATAAAACATACGGTATGATGGTGTGAAAGCTTCATTCTTTCCAAGTGCGCAACAGAGCTCAATTGATGGAATTACTAAATTGGATTGGAAAGTAAACTTTAACTCTGGATTAACTTGTATATGGAATATCAACTTTAACATCATAGAACGCCGAATTACTCCACATATTTTACCATTTAAGAAAAAAAAATCTACTCAGGCTTAGTTTTAGGCTTCTTAACGGTTTCAAAGTCGGGTTTTTACGCACAGCGTGTACCATGGCGAACTCCTGTCTCCAACTGAGCGGCTTTCTCCTCAGCTGCCTCGGATGGCTGGGCATCGTGATCGCGACAGCCACCAATGACTGGGTGACTATGTGCAAATACGGTTTGAACACCTGTAAGAAGATGGATGAGCTGGGAGCAAAGGGACCCTGGGCGGAATGTGTCATCTCCACAGGACTCTACCACTGCGTCTCCCTCACTCAGATCCTGGACCTGCCAGGTAGACACTGCTCTGTGCTCATGAGTATTTTTTATGTAGATTCACACTGTATGAAGTTATTCCTTTCGTTTTAAATGCCATGCAGCCATTTCTTCTTCTCTCTTCTGATCCAATTATCTGTTCAGGATTAAAAATTAGGCCTTGTTTTTCATCACTGATTCATCCATATCAAAAATAGCTATTGTTTCCGATTGTCCGTAAGTTTCTGATGGGAGTTTTGCTTTTCCTTTTTGTTATCTCTACAGCTTACATCCAGACGACTCGCGCCCTGATGATCACAGGTTCAATCCTGGGTCTCCCAGCGGTGGGGATACTCCTCATGTCCATGCCCTGCATCAGTCTTGGCAATGAACCCCAGAGCTCCAAGAACAAACGCACCATCCTGGGAGGAGTGCTTATACTCATAGTCGGTAAGGGACACGACTTTATTTCTATTTTATTTAGACAAATCATTAATCAGAGCAGGACACATGGTGTGACGCTCACATCCACACACTGACCTCTTTTAACCTCGAGTGCTCACAAGCTGCTGAGAGCAGAGGATGTTGGATACGACTGTTTTCCTCCCACGGGTGCACACATATGCACGCACTCATACAGATGGACTTATATGTTCCTGTTCCCCTCCACCAGATCCCATCACATTCCTCTCCTCCACCTACTCTCCTCCACACCCTGCTTTTGTCCTGAACCACATGGGAACTCCCTCCCAGAATTGCCCACTTTACTGTGCATATAAATATTTCACTGGTGCTGTAGCGTTTTCCACCACCCGTGTCCCTAAAATGAAACTCCAACACCTGTCCATGCCATTTTATTTTCCACTGCTCCTTTATTTTTTTTTTAACAGAACAAAACAGATCCCCAAATTACCAACATAGTCATGACAAAATAGCTGAAGCTTTTACTTAAAAGCTTAAAAGATAAACGGATTTGTTTGGGGGGAATATTTTTACATCAAGGAGGATTTTTGTTTGAGCTGAGTTTCATGGCAGATTAAAAATTCACTTGTTGTGTTGCCTATCACTTTCTCTATATAGCATCGAAAGAGCTCCCGGCAATAATTAGTTTAAGCACAAATTTAATTGTATTTGTTTGCTGTTTCCTTGGAGCTTTAGTTCAGTCCATTTGTGTTTTTTAGTGAATTCATATTTGCCTGTTATAGTGCAGCACATCCACAATATATTAATGGTATAGTTCTGTTCTGTGCATATAATGGCAAGAGCCCAACGTACATTAAATATGTCCTTGTCAGCCGTAAAGGGAGTTCAATATTTGTACAGCTCTAACAATAGCAACAATAAACCCTTCCTTTGAAGTTCAAGCCAAAGCCTATATAAAACTAATATTATTCTGTTCATTACTTTTTAGAATCTGTCATTCCTTTGTATTCTGTACAAAGAATACGACAGATTACACAACTGTAATGACTCTATTTTAGAATTTCCTCCACTATTTACTTTTAAAGAAACTGCCAAACAGTTTGCAGCACAAATATTGGAACAATGCATCGTAGAGTGTTAAAATGGTCAATCTTTTACCATGCATTCATCCACCTATTATCTATCTTATCACACCGTTTGTGGGCCTGTGCAGCTACTGTATGCATATGGGATATCTAAGCTCCAAAACAATACACATATACACACAACTATTAATGCCTTTTAGCATTAAAGTGTTACTAATGACCTGCAAGACAGTAGCTGAAAATATATGGTTTACATTGTGTCTGTTGCAAGTAGTTAATAGTTTGAACCTAAAGTTCACAATTTACATGTGTATTTATACTCTGTACTATGTACGGCATGTTTTCACCAAGCCTTGGTTGCACTCATAACAAAATTATAAATATTTTGCACGCTGCACCATTTTGCATCCCCACTTCAGTTAAATGTTACTGTTTTTTATGCTCTTTGAAGATAATGTTGACATGGATATATAGATATATTGGTCTATGTGTACAGAATTCATATGCACCATTTTGCATCCCGCTTTATTTGTAATTTGACAGCATAGACAGCACTGTGTGGTGTATTTGTGTATGTTTAGTATTCTGTGGTCTTATTTTGCATCCCCAAATTTATTAAGCTTACTTCAAGTTGTAACCTATAGGTTTTTAATATAGTATAGTTGTGCATAGGTTGCTTATATTTATACATTTCACAATGCGATTTGCATTCAAAGCTAGCCCTTTGTAATTGTAGATGGTGTTTCTGTGTGTTTTGTTAAATCCTGCATCACCTTTCTTGCATTCACAGTTTACTTTGGGTTTTATTACAAGCTGCTGCAGAGTTTGGTTTTCCTTGCACCATTTTGCATGCCCAATTTTATGATGTCATTTCTTTAACATGTGGCAATAAAAGATGCTCATGTGTATATATTATAATAAGCAGCACCACTTTTTAAAATCCCGACTTCATACTTCCTCTATCTCGTTCTCCTCAGCGGCCTGTGGTATGGTGTCTACCGTCTGGTTTCCCATCGGGGCCCATCAAGAGGACGGCCTCATGTCGTTCGGCTTCTCCCTCTACACCGGATGGGTGGGCACTATTTTTTCCCTGCTGGGTGGGTCCATCGCCACCTGCTCGTCGGATTCCTCCTCCTCCCGCTCCTACCAGGAAAACAATCACTTTTACTACTCGAAACAGGGAGGCGGCAACCTGCCAGCCGCCTCCTCAACCAATCACGCCAAGAGCGCCCACGTGTGAGGTTTTAGACGAATCCCACGTGGATGCGTAGGGGACTGCGGTTTGTATATAGAGACCTGTGCACGAGAGCAAACAAACACATGTATTCACCATCGGCATCAGTAACATTTACATTCAAGTCTATACTGGCAGAGAAAGAGACACACTCATGTTGCTTTAAGTGAAGGAAAATAATTCTTGAACGAGCACACAAACATTCATCAAACTCCACATATAAAAGACTGTTTTGGTAAGCCTTTTTTTCCCCCACCAGTGGATTGTTTTTTGTGTCGCAGGGCCCATCTTCCAGCCTCCTCATGCTGGGTGTGGTGTGGACTCTCCCCACTGTTACATAACTGCACAACCTCCTGAGTAACCGTCTGCACAGCAGCCTTTTATACTGAGATATTATATTCGATATTACTTCTATTTTTATATAATGTACCTGAAAATTAAATCTTGAGTGCCTTTGTTGATAAATGTTTTTTTTTTTTTAAAGCCAAGTAACATCATGATCTATTGTTTTTATTAAAGCAGGGTATGGCAGTATTATACTTGGAATTGAAAATGTCTTCATTAGCATTGTGTGCATTGATCTTTCTTTGACAGTATTGTACAACTCTCTCGCACATTTGCCTTCTGAGTGATAGACTTAATTAAAATAACATAGTACTGTGCTTTTTCCCGAGCCCCACAGGATGATGGTAGCGTGATGGGAACATAAATTTCAGCTGCAGTGTTTTTGCCAGCAGTGTTACAGGCTGGATTAGAGTCTCAGTATTTGCACTGAAATCATTTCCTGAAGAGTACAACGTTCAACTCTGTCATCTGACGGGGATGTTTCACAGGCTAAAGTTATCTTACATGTTTTTATTTGACTAACTTGCATCTATTTTAGGTTTGAAATAATAACTACCAAAAAAAAAGCAGCATGTGACCTTTCCATTAAACATCTTAGCTCTAAAAAAATGTCTTGCTTCAAGTATATTTCATTAGTGTGCACAAGAAACGCTGTGTAGATCGGCTTCTCCTGAAGGAAGATATGGAACGTGATATTCCCAAGCTGAAGGAACCTGATATTTCTGTACAGAAGCGGTGTCAGCTGTGGCTATTTATTGTTTCACTGATTTGCTGTTTGTGTAAATTTCAACAATAAAGACAAAACAATCAAATCTGCCTTCGTCTTAAGCGCAATTTGTCACCGTTACACGGAGCCGATAAGATATTTTCATGTCACGCGTCATTTAGCTGTCTCTTATTTTGGTGATTTATGATACAAGAAAGACAGTAGATGCTGTAAGTGACGCGTGTGTGTGAGATATCCGGTAATCATTGCACCGGAACAAGCTGTGCGTTGTGATTTTTGTTGCAGCTTAGCGATATAGACGGATGTTTGTGTGGCTCTAAGCTGAAGAAAATGAGAAAACATGACGTGTCGTGCAGTATTTTGACTCGGTGACCTTGAGTCAGATCGGCACAGAGGAGTCTCAAAGCCACACGCCCTCCCCCTGTCAACCACACACAAAGTACGCAACTGAGAAAGATAATTGCGTCCGGTGTGAGCGCTCCTCTGCCCAGAACAAGGTCACTGAGTCACGCACAGATATTACATGACTCCTCAGAAACAATACGTGCTATCTCACTGTTCTCGGTTTATCTTCAAACACACGCCATCATTTCTCGGATAGTCTCGTTCTCCACCCAGTTACTGTATTTCTGCATATCATTTGCATGTGAATTTTCCTGGCACGTCTGTGTTTGCAGGTGTGTGTGATCATGTCAGTGTGTGTGCGCATTCCCTGAAATGTGATGCTGTTCCAGGCGCAGAGCCATGGAGTCCACAGGAGGCCAGTGGGAGTCTAGTGGGCAAACAAGCTGTCCTGTATTGCTGAAAGAGGCTTGTCCTGTTATGATATGCAATACTTTAACATCTAAAGCCGCTGTGTATCAACAACAAAGCTAACCAAGAAGTTTAATCACCTCCTCACACACCGGCTTCATTACTCTGTGATATTCAATCTTTTCCATTTTAATTATTTTATGTATTTAATTTTCTACTCTCATGTATCCACTACTGGCTCGTCTATTTATATTGCTACCCAGAATACCAGTCAACTTTTCCCATGAACATCCATAAACTCTTTCCTGTCAGCTGTGGAAAAAACAAAAGTATTCTAGCATTACAGAGCATTTTCCTGTGAAGTTGTCAAAACACAGTCTTTTTGAAGCTACACTGCTAGCGGAGGTGAAAAACACTAAATATGGCAAATGACAATTGTTATTGTTACATTTTAGATTAATTTAGGACCCTTGCTGAATTGGAGCATACCTGTGTTAATATAAGTTGCATGTTTGTGGTGTTTGCTTTCACTTGCACCATTTGGCATCCCTAATTTTATTATGTAATTTGCCAGCATTCATTCAGTACAAGTCATATGAGTTTATTATAATTAGCAGCTCTTTTTTTTTGTTCCCAACTGAGAGATGTTAAATTTGGCAAAAGAAACATTTTATGAATTCATATTAAAATGATATTTTAGAATTGATATGTTTATTATTTCGGACTTCTGCCAGTGCAGTTGTGTAACTCACTGACATCTCCAGGTCATGACAGCATGTTCGCTTGATAAAACAGCAGTTTGACACTTTGAGGAACACATTCATGCACTTTCATACCGAGTGAAAGGTGAGAAGATCAATGTCATGTCTGTCAACTGTAGCCCAGAAATGTTAGCTTAGCATAAAGATAACACAGCTAACCTGCATCTCTGCAGTGGAAAAGTAAACACTTTAAGCCATGTAGTTATTGCACTGACGTAACGATAGTATTATTTCATGCATTTGAGATTTGTGTTTTTAAAGGGGTAGTGCAACATACCACCACAAGATAGTGCACCTTCCTAGATCGGCTTTAATGCTATAAAATATAAAAAGCAAACAATGACATTGAATAATTAGATTTCCATCAGGGGTTTATCCTTCTTGCTCTCTACAAAGTAGCATCAGTTTCAAATGTCCAACCATTTCTTTTAGGATAAATTGACCAAAACTGCAAAGCACATCTGCAGCAGTTTGGTTGTTTAAGAATCTAAGAAAGAATTTATTTTTACTTTATTAGGCCAAAATGGACCAAAAACCATTTAGTCGTGTTTTTTTTTTTTAACCATCTGGGTCATGTTTAAAACCACACATCATCACCATTACAACCATTCATCGTACCATCGTGTTACTGCATATGTATGTGCATTTTCATCTCATCATGGGTGAATAAATGAGCAAGCCTCTGTTTGGTATTTGCAATAAATAACTTTCATTGTTGCATGGAAGCAATATCAACAACTCAGCAAAAAACAGTGCACCCAGGAGCAAAAGAACCACACATATGGAAGAAATCTTTAAAAAAAAAAAAAATCAACATAAAAAACAACTACGTTATACAGCTTTGTGCCAAAATATACAGAAGAGAAAAAAAACGATATCTAGTTGTTGCGAGAGAAGCCAATCTCAACAAGTCGACACACAACTGACTGGACACTTGGCCACAGCGAACACAGAGCACAGGAAGAACATGGCACGCCCTCTCCGAGACAAAATAAACAAATAGTAGCTGACTTTAAAAGCAATAGTGGCAAGATTTGATTACGCCTTTTTCATAGAATTGTATTAAAATAGTTTCTGCATGTAGTACTCTTAACCCCTAAACCTTCTACAGTCCTATTGATGTCGAGAGCAACCATTTCGAAATCCTTCAAAGGAAAGGATCAAGGTTTATAAATGAGCTTTTGTCATTCTAGAGAGACTACGGTTGGTAAAAATATATTTTTAGCAGTTTCTCCCAGGCCCCCTTGTGATTCAACAAAAACACAGAAAGTGAAGGCCGATAACTCCACCCAGCTCTGGTGTGCACACCTACCCGAGGAGGGCCTGTGGATGGGAAACAGCTGTAGAAAAATACTTCTTTTTTTTTTTTTTCTTTTTCCTCTTTTAAGTTCACTCCTCCTTCAGTGTTTCACTTTTCACCGTGTCATGTCGGACAAATGTAGTCATCGGAGTCTAGACTAATACTTTTCAATTTTTAATGAAATACTAGCAACTAGGATTTTTTAAGAAATGATCATTGCACTGTTGACTGTGAGAAAAGAAAAAAATAAAATAAAATCAGTCCTCCTGTGATAAAGTAGCTTATTAGCAGACCCTCCCCCAAGAAACATTGTTAGCTCTGTTGTATCTTAGGTGTTCACTTTGAAGAAACTACAGTCTTCTGTACGTGAAAAGTAAACAAACATTGTGGACTTTGGCTTGCAGAGGTTGTGGTCGAGAAGATGGACATACAAGAAGTAGGCATATTGTAAGAGGTTGAGGGAGGATGTGAGAGGAGTCGTCCCACAGATCAGTGAGTTTGCTACATGTTCTAGTTCCTTTTCAAACGGAGCCTTGGCTCTCGTACCTGGGCGAGGAGATACGTGGTTTGAGTTGAATCTGGTAAATGAAGAACTTGTCTCTCATTCGACGGAGCTGCAAAGTATAAGAAAGATTTAGGTTTCTATTGAGGGATCCTGCGTAATGGCGTTTTTGAAGCTGATTCGGTTGTACAACATCTGCTAAATCCTCTCCGAGCACAAAGGCCCGAGGTTCCCAGGTACAAGAGCGAAGCCTGCGTTTGCTTCGGTGTAGTGTTCTATTATGTCTCGTTGCGATCAGTCACCACATGCAAGTACGACACTTAAAAAGTCTGGGCCTCGTGCATGAAAGCATGCTACACATTCACCGGACGGTCACATTGAGGCGCAGGCGTGGAACCACAAACACACACTCGCACGCTCACTGTGCATGCATTCACACGGTCTTAACGCACACACACACACACACACACGCACACACACACACACAGAGCAGATAATATAATAAGTTGACTGTACAGTCCAGTGTCAGAGGCATGGCACCGCCTGAATCTGCCTTTTACGTTTTGGCTGAGCTATGAATGCAAAAGCAGTTGGATTTCTTTTTGGCTGAGTTAGGAGGTGATCCGGGTGGGTAAGGTATTTTGGCTGACTAGTACAAAATGGAGCATGTGTTTGGATGTGTGTGAGATAATGTGCAAATCTTTTTTTTTTACGATGTGCTCTGTCTTTTTTCCCCCAGCCTGACAAAATATTGATATTGGAGGATTCTGAAACTCAGATTATGCTCAGTATCAACAACTTTTGAAATACCAGTTTACGATGGTGACTGATATCATGTCTTGTGTATTAGAAGCACTCCAGGCTGTGCTGATCTTAGCGTTAAACATCTCACACGGGAGGTGGCTGTTCGGCTAAAGTTGACCTGGAAATACGCATCCTGTGCAATTAGTTGTAAAATGTAAACTCCTTCCAGGTCACTATACCACCTAAGTTTCCATAAAGGATGCGACCTTGTGTGGCTTTAGTCTCACTTTGGCCCTGGTTAGCCTCCGATAAGTGCTTCAGACACGTTTTTGAACCCACCCAAATCTCAACACCCGTATGATCCACTCCACTGCAAACATGGACAAACTTCTTCCTGCAATTGCAAGCTGCAGAATTATCCTTGTGATACTGAGCTGTTTTTGAAATCGTTTGACTTGACGACACCGAGGGGCGTTTTTTGAGTGTAGATCGTGGATTGTGTAGGAGTAGAGGTAGGGTGGGGGTTTAGCGTGGCATCCTTAGATTTAGTGCATTAGACAAATAAGGCTTCCCTGGAAGGGACAGATGCAGCAACAGGGGGCACGAGGAAAAAGGTAACAAGGAGGACAATCAGGGTAGACGGCAGCAGCTGAAGCACCCCCACCCTCAACATAATAACATACCGGTGTGCCATTTGGTGTAAATCCCATAGATGCATTGCACAATACCTTTTTGTGCCTTATCGTTGTAGAAAAGTGCTGTAGGAATAAACCTTCTGACATTCTTACCCCTAACCTTGGCAGCTTTAGCTTACTCGCCCTACAAATTGAGCCAAACAGGCTCATGATTAGATCTGAATGAGGTTCACAACATCTTCAAGTGTGTAGCAACGATGTAGGTACCATGTAAAGAGTGGGACTTCAGCACTAGCTACATGCATAACAACTGAAGAGGTAAGGGGGCAAATGGGAGAATCACAGGGTCGGAGCAGAACTACGGGGGGAGAGAAGTAAATGCGACAAATCAGAAGAGCGATAGGAGACACCCTTTTGGTGAAACAGGAGCTAATGGATCGACAGGCCGCGAACAGATTGCTGTTACAAATCCCGACTGAAAACCAATCCCCGCTCTATCACTTGTGACTTAGAGTGGTAACTCCCCCGATGACACGGCCTGATGGATATCAAGAGGAGGGCGAAGTGGCAAGTGCATGAGGGAATAGCGGGGGTTGGAAGAGCAAAGGAGCAGTGGAAGTAGATATGAAATGTAGAGGAGAAGTGAGAAGAGAGTGCAGGGGGATAGAGATTGAAGAGGAGAGATTAGATTTCAGTTCATTCAGAGCAGAAGTGAAACTCATCCCTCGTCAGGTTGGGACTGCGTGGAAGTCTGGAAAATATGTTTCAACCTAAAGAGGAAGAAATCAATCCTCCACTCTTTTCTGAGCCCCCCCACCCCGACAACATTTTCTGTATAGTCCCTAATTTTGTTTCCTCCTTGAGGAGAGAAGATATAAACAATGACGAAAATCCATTTTCTGAACCGAATGAACCGAAAATTAATTCCATCCAAGCCCCGGTAAACAGCAAGAACCTCATCAACGGAGAGAGACAAGAGAAAAGACTGAAGAGGAAAATATGACATTCATCACAATAAACCCTGCAGCTTGTCAGTTAGGATTCAACCTGTTCTCTGCTTCTAGTCTGACAGTCTACTCTCTCCTCTTTTTGATGGGTTACGCTGCACCATGAGTTGCTTTGTTGCAGGTGGATTGATTTTGAGCTTCATGCTGGGGCAGAGTGGGAAGAACAAAAAAAAACCTAAAAAAAAACTACACATACTAAGTAAAACACACTTTATACACGCACAGAATCGATGTAAAGGTGGAGTTTCAGTGCACGTACGGCACACCCTCACACATACACAGGCAAAATTAAAGTAGAAAACAGACAGAATCTGAAACTCACATACAGTAGATGAAGGCACTATTGCAAGCAAAGTCCAAGTACTATTTGTGACAGAAAACATCAACACCCCGTTTTCCAAATCCACTTCCGGGTCCCTTGGGCTAGATGTTAGGGGTCAGGGGGAAGCATTTAAAGACGGACGTAGAGCAGCGTTATTTAGATGTTTTTTTGAGAGCATGTCGGAGGTGAGAAATCAGGCCAGAGGGAGACATTTGGGCTTTCTGTCATCTCACTTTTCTGTCTGTCTGCGTTAACAGGAGGAAGCGAGGTGCTGATTCATCTGTCGCATCTCATCACCTTCTCCTCTCCTGTATCCCATAATGCTTAAACATAAACAGTTGCTTGACGCACTGTGTCATGTGGCTCGCGGCCGGCGCCGTGATCCAAATTATATTTTATCTTCTGCTACATCCACACTTTTCTATCTGGCCTCTCTCTCCGTGTGGGATGTGGACTCCGGTAAGTGAATAACAAGCGATTGTGGTAAGAAACTCATGACCTTGACGTCCACGTTTGTGTGGGAGCCGAGCGTGGCGGAGTAAGGTGAAAAGAAAAGCTTTTCCCACCGCCAAGAAACCATCTAGCCCAAGGGTTAGACACACGAATAAACACATGCAGGCATGCACACACGCGCACATACACACACTCATTCATGCACTCGCATACTGTTTTCCCCTCCCTTCCCCCAGGCAGCAGACAAAGGCAGTACATTCAGGGTAACACAGAGTCAGTCCCTTCAGAAATCCATCGGATCCTCCTCCGCGAGGGCACGATTGGCAACGGTTCTGCCTCCGCCTTTCGACGGCGTCCCGTCGCTTTCGGGTTTCGCCTCGGGAGGAGGGGTCAGCCCCGATCCGCCCTCCGGTGCGCCCCAGGGTTCGGTGGTAGGCGGGTAGAAGTCGTCGTCGAAGCCGCAGAAACCCTCGTCCACACCTTGATCGTAGCGCTGGTAGGTGGAGGCGTGGACCTCGTTCTCTCTGGCTGTGATCTCCAGCGTGCTGTTCCACATGCCGTAGCCGAAGTAGATGAGCACACCTGTACAGATGCACAAATCACTACACACGCACGTATAATCCAACAGACGCAGCATGTTAGGTTTTCTGGCAGGAATTTATGAGTTCATATGCAAATTTAAATAATAGAAATCGAGTAAACCCTTGACGAACTAAAAAAAAAAAACAATCCCTCCCACTACGAGTGAGTCAGGAGAGCAATCCTACTCGCAAAGTCAAAAAAACACACAAGCGTCCACCAGTGTTTGTGTACAAACACAAACAGCTCTGCGGGAAACCAGTCAGCGTGAATTCTGCTTTTACATAAGCAGTAAAAAACTACAAAGAAGTGCTTTAATGTCAAGACAAATACAGACGGACAGAGATATAACTGAGGTTGGCAATAAAAGGAAAATGAGACTCACCCGTTCTTCCACAAAAAAACAAACAACAAAACACGTTTTACTGGCAAACTGAGCCAATAAGAAATTTGTTATTTTCAAGATATTGAAATCCATCCATTATCTATACACCGCTTAATCCTCACTAGGGTCATGGGGGGCTGGAGTCTATCCCAGCTGACTCAGGGTGAAGGCAGGAGACACCCTGGACAGGTCACCAGTCTATCACAGGGCTACACTTAGAGACAGACAACCAAGCACACTCACATTCACACCTACGGACAATTTAGAATCACCAATTAACCTCAACATGAGGTGGACTGTGTGGGAGGAAGCCAGAGAACCCAGAGAGAACCCACGCTGCACAGAGAGAACATGCAAACCCCACCGGGACGCGAACTGGCAGATATTGAAATGAGTCCCTCAATTGTTTAAGATCAAAACACCGTCAGTAGAAACTGTGTCCTGTCATGACAAAATAAAACTTAACACCAAAGTGAACTGTTAATCAGGGATGCGATCACTTACCCACAAAACACCAGATTGAAAACCGAATCCAGGTGATGGCAGACAGTTTGAGCATGAGGTAGATGTTGACCAGCATGGCTGAAGCAGGTACGAAGGGCACGCAGGGCGCCATGTAGGGCAGACGCTTAGGGTTCTCTGGCTGCTGGAGGATGATGATGACCAGCAGGGCGATGAAGAGAATGAAGAAGATTAATAGCAGCAAGGCCCACCAGCGACCCTCTCCGATGCTGCTCGCTCCTGAAAGAAACAAACCAAAAACAGTTTAATGTGTTCTTCCATCCTATTGCTGTATTTGAGTGTTTGTTAACTTCTTCTCACCGAAAATGATAAAGGAGCAGAAAGCGAAGATGAAGATGAAGAGCAGCAGCACACACACAGTGACGGTTTTGCCGGTGGCTGCAGTCGGTCTGTCCATCTTTCCCGGGAGGCCGAGTCGGATCCTCAGAGTATAGTAACGCGGCCCGATCAGTTTCTTCAAACGCCGGGACAGACCGCCTTCAGACTCCTCTGCTTCGATGCCCGTGGTCATATCCACCGTGCCGTAGTTAGGGTGGCTGGCAGTGTACGCGTTTTTATCTGGTTTGCCGATCAGCATCTCGTTGTCGCCCAGCGACGGCAGGTTTTTGGCTCCGCAGGTGTTGGTGGGCGGACCTCCGTACTCGTCAGCTTCGCTGGTTGGCGAGCAGGCGTCTTTCTCGCACTCGGCCAGAACGCCCTCCTTCCTCTTGTTGTTCTGCTCCTCAGAGAGGAAGTTCACGAAGCCGTGGATGTCGCCCTCCGGTTGGTAGCGTAACAGGAGAACACAGAGGCTCACCTGCAGGATGGCAGACAGAGCACATGGGTTTATGTAAAACTAAAAAGACTGATTTTCTGTTACCAAAATCAGTTTTTCTTTTCTTGCCTGGCACACAACAAGAAATATTTCTAACTTTTTGTTTTGAGGTCACCATTCGATGCAAGTGAAGTTTCACAAAATTTGGCTCATTTTATACGGTTTTATTGAGCATATGGAACATTGTCTGAGTTGGGATTGTCTCATGCATCCCCACTGCTTCAGTTATTTGACTCCTGCCATGCATCATAGACACAAAAGTGTACAAAACAACCTCTTCACATGCCAACAACAACTGCTTCAGCCTCCTGGCATTAAGTCTCGCTGTTTATGTGCATTTACAGCTATCTCATATTTCTATATAAATCATGTGTTGGGGGGGATTAGTTTTCCCAGCAAAATCCCTGTTGCTGTGTGCAATCTTTAAGAGGTCCTTCAAAGAGCAAAGCTCTTTTCACAACATCTGAAAAAAGGCACTCCACTCCTTTATGCACTGTAAATGTTGCAGCCTTAAGAGACAAGAAAAGCAGGAGAAACACACTCATGCTTGGTTTATATTAAAAACACATTACAGCTCCGTTATAGATTGCTCCAAAGGTTATAAACTACTGAAGATAAATCGCTGAAATAATCCAGTTTCCCTAAGCAGGCACCCCTATGGTTTGTGTGTATCCACCATCATTCTCCACCACTCACCAGGGTGTAGGCCAGCAGGGTTCCTATAGACATCATCTCTATGAGGTCTCTGAGGCTGACCAGGAGGGACAACAGGGCAGCCAGGAAGCCCGACACCACGCAGGCTACAGCGGGAGTCTCTGTGTAGGAAGACACGTTGGCCAGGAACCTAAACACACACAGCGATGAGCAGACTGACACTCAGGCGCATACGTCACTTAGATTGAAAAATGAAAAACATTAAACAACTGTGTGGACTCACTTGAACAGCAGGCCGTCCCCTGCCATGGCGTAGATCACCCTGGGCATGGGGAACAGGGACCCCAGGAGGGACACGGTCAGTCCGGCTATAGATCCGACCGCCACGATGTACTTGGCGAACATGCAGCCGTGCATGGCAAACATCTCCATGAGCGGGGCGTCTGCATCGATCTCATTGTACGGCACCATCAGCGTCAGGATCACAGAAACCTGGAGGGAAAACGCAAATATAGTTTTGGTTATTATTAACAAGTTCAATAGAAATTTGATTTTTTGAAAAGAGAAAAAAAAAAGAATTTCAACATAAAAGTTGCTAAAATAGAAATGAATGATACAACTAGTGTGACTAAGCTAAATAATTGTACATTTTTGTTGCTGTATTTAACCCTTACATGCTGCTTTGGGTCAAATTTGACCTATTTTGACATTTGACAACAGTAAAAATACCCTAAATGACATCCCTTTAGCCTGGAATTGGAGGACGTGCCTCTTCTGCTTGGCATATAATCGAGTTTAAGTGGACTTTTGGCAAATTTTAATTAATTTTATTCTATTTTATGTTATTTTGTAGCACTGTGTTATGTATTTTAGTATTATTTATTTATTGTAATTGCTGCATTTTATTCATTATTTGGCTTCTAATGTGTACAGCACACCGGTCACCCCGGTTATTTTAAATGTGCTCTCTAAATAAAGTTTGAGTTGAGTTACGTTGAGGCTTTTCCTAAAGTGATCTAAAATACACAAAAATGAAAATATTTTAAAATGTTATACTTTTGTACAGATGCTACAAATTTTTGCACACTGAGGCTGTTTCGGGTCAAATCTGACCCGTATCCATTGAGATGGATTTTAGATCCACCAGTGTGGGTCAAATCAAGGAAGATGGTAGTTTTAAGGAAGCTTGAAACTGTTTTTTTAATGTATTTTTTATTTACATTTATGAATGTGACATGCAGATAGACTGGTGACCTGTCCAGGGTGTCCCCTGCCTTCACCCTGAGTCAGCTGGGATAGACTCCAGCCCCCCATGACCCTAGTGAGGATTAAGTGGTGTATAGATAATGGATGGATGGACATTCTAAATAGATCTGTAGTTTAAAATTTGGTATAGACACTTGCTATAGGGGAATTATTGACAGGACACCATACTGTGAAGGCATAAAATATGAACAGTACATAAGGCTTAAAGTCATTATGTGTAGAAATATATCACACACCGATGCGTGGCGCCTGCTTCGACGGGAAAACAACAACAAAAACAAAAAAAACTCATCAAAAAAAAGCTGCTAAAAATCATGTCATGTAACTGAAAGCGTCACAACAGCTACTAAACGACAGATTAACATAAACATTTAGGCTTTAAATACCGGTACGTGTTGAGCTGCTTCCTCACAGCTTAGCGTTGCACAGTTAGCATGTTTAGCATACTGCACATCGCATCACGTGCAAAACGTTCATTAGTCATGCTTCTCTCTCATTGTGTGTGCGTTCGTTTTTTTTTATCCTTGCGTTTGACGTGTGAAATCAAGCAGAGCCATCTGTCACAAATGCTGTGCTGCAAAAGAGGTGGATTTGCATGAACAGATTACAGAGAGGGAGGGGTCATGTAAGAAAAAAAAAAAAAAGACTAACCCTGCACAGAAAGAGAGATCAGTTTCTATACTAGTAACCTGATGCCCTTTAACCTTTCATCCAATCCAGACTCAGCTTGGTCGACAGCGACGGTGAACCAATCAAAGGGGAATATACTAATCTAGAGGGAATCCTGCAACAAATCCTCGTTAAACATATTCGTTTGAGAAAGCAAAGCTGATTCCAAGCTCCATCCAGACTCCACTTTAGCTCCCTGTCAACTAGTTTGCACATTCATGCGGCGCCCCGCTGCGACCGAGGGTTTCCCAAAAACAGCATAACTCTTTGCCTGACGGCCCTCTTACATGAATTTGCTCTCCAATTAAGAGGATGAAAGGAAAATTGTACATGGAGATACGGCGAGTGGGAACGCTGAAGGAAGAGGAACTATCTTGGATGAAGAAGTGTGTCTCACTGAGCCTAATTCGAGTGTATTGCATAATGTATAACCGATGTCACCAGAAAAAAAAAAACGATGTGACATTTAATGTGTTTAATGGATTAAAGTGATTCTACAGATTGAACCGCAGCAGCGAGAGGATTCTCGTGGGAGCAGAAAAAAAAAGGTATTCCAAAATGCCTACAGAGTAAGCAAGATCAAAGAAAGGTGGAGATTAAGAGAGGCTCGGAAAATAGATTTCGGTGCACAAGAGAGGATGTGGAAGAATAGATGTGACTTGAAGACAGACAGACAGAGACATAGAGAGAGAGAGAGAGAGAGAGGAGGATTTTGAAAAGTAGTTTTGAAGTTGA
Organism: Stegastes partitus; assembly: GCF_000690725.1. Classification (NCBI taxonomy): domain Eukaryota; kingdom Metazoa; phylum Chordata; class Actinopteri; family Pomacentridae; genus Stegastes; species Stegastes partitus. Next base: position 34,831 of record NW_007577912.1, read on the forward strand.
TGCAATCTTTGCTCCAGGCAATGTTGAAAAATTCCTCATTTCTGATAGGCTGCAGCTCCACGGGACCCATAGCAACAAGCATCCAGCTCACATTAGGCCGATCTGGAAGGCTGTTTGAGCCGCATACGAGAAGATCAGGGATGAGATACGCCCACACAGTCAGAGTGGAAACATCTTCATATTTGATCATCTTTTTGTTGGAAACGTCTCAAAATTTGGGGGAAACACTTCTCGTCTGTATTCACAAGTAAATCGATACACCTGAAGCCGAGGGTGTGACGACGAAGGCTGATAAATAATCAAGCAGATGTATATCTTTTCATTTTAAACTAAAAATTAAGGAGCATGTCGGAAAATACAGCAAGCGTAAAATGAGCTGTTTTGTTCCCGAATCAGAGATGAAATTGCCACAACGTCTGTCATGTGGGATTCAAAATGTTCCAAAAACTATGTATGAAATAGAAACTGCATTGTGTTTATAACCTACCTATCGTCCCACAAACGAGCAAAATATCTATTTGTGAAGCAGGAATGTAATTTACTAACACTGAAATGACTGAGCCAAGAGATTATCTCACCTCAGTGTCACACGTTCGCGGCCAAAATATTCCAACTGGCGATGAGAAATGTGTGACTGCAGCAGCAGCAGCAGCACAGCGAGTAGCAAGAATGAGGTTTTTTCCAATTCTTAAAATGTTTTCAAACCGCTCCTTAATGCTCAGATCCTGTTAAACGGGAGATAAACGAGGAATGCTAGTTCGTGTTTGTGACGTGGTTTCTAGGGCGACTCACAGAAACGTAGGCAGTGAGGCAGGTGATGAGCGAGGCAGTGATGGCATACGGGATGGAGGTGTTGGGACTCTTGGCCTCTTCTCCTGTTGTGGCAATGATGTCAAATCCGATAAAGGCGTAGAAGCAGGTGGCGGCACCCTGCATCACCTGCAGCAGAGAGGAGGCAAGAGAACATAAAGAACACAACCAGATCATGTTAAAAGATATCAGCCCATCTATTTTATCAGCTTGCATGTTATTTATTTCAGTGCCTATAATAAATATTCACCCTTCTTGAATGTTTTATCCTTTTTGGCTTTGCAACATTGAATCATGGTGAATTAAATCTGACTTTTTTCAACAAGAATTTGCAAAAAAAAGACTGTCTGTGCCTGTGTGGGTAGGATTCGATGAGCCTTGAACATCTGGACGCTGCAATTTTTCATTGTGTTTTTGCAAAACTGCTCAAGCTCCGTCAGGTTGCACAGGGATCATGAGTCCTTTCCAAGTCAACCCACAAAATCTCAATTGGATTAAGGTCTGGGCTCCGGCTCAACCACTTCACAACAGTCATCATGTTGTCTCTAAACCATTTCTGTGTGCGTTGGGAAATTGTCTTGCTGAAAAAAAACAATCTTTTCCGTTCTCTTGCTGTTCTCTCCAGGATGTCCCTGGACTTCAATGCATTGATTTTACCCTCTGCCTTAAGAAGTCTTCCAGAGCTTGCTGCCGAAGCGCATCCTCACATCATGATGGTGCCACTGCCGTGCTTCATGGTGGGGGATGGTGCGTTGAGATGATGTGTACTGTTTCGTGTTCAATCAACTTTGGCTTCATCCGATCAAAGAACATTCTTCCAGGGGACTTTAGATTCTCTCGCATGTATTCTGGCAAATTTTAGCCTTGATTTATTTATGAGCTTTTTTCAACAGTGAAACAGTTGTTGTCTACACAGTCTCTCCAATCTCAGCCACTGAAGCTTGTAGCTCCTTTAGAGAAGTCATAGCTGTCTTGGTGGCCTCCCTCACTTCTTTCTTTCTTACACCATCACTCAGTTTTCTGCTCTCGGCACATTTACCTGTACCATATTGATTCTGTTTCTTAATGATGGATTTAACTTTATTCCAAGGCATTTGAATTGGTTTTGTATTCATCCCCTGACTTTCAGTCACCTTTTCATGGAGCTGTGTGGAGTGCTCTTTTGTCTTCAGTGTGTAATTATAGCCAAGAACACTGACTGGACCTTCCAGATACAGGTGTCTTTATACTGATATCATCTGAGGCACACGATGATCTCTATTTCACTAATTGTGTGACTTCGAGCACTAAATGGCTGTACCTGTGCTTAATGTGGTGAGTCACTTTAAAGGGGGTGAATATTTTTTCAATCACTTATTTTATGTTTAATTTGATGTCATTTAATTTTATGTTCATTGCACATGTGTTTGCGATGAGTGTGTGCGTACCCCTGACCAGCCGAAGGGCAGGAATCTCCCCTCGTCCCAGTTCTCTCCGTTGACAAAGAACAGCCCGGCGATCATCATGAACACCCACACTATGAGGTTGATGACGTTTAGCACGTTGTTGAAGCCCACGGAGTTCTTCACTCCCAAAGCCACGATCACCGTCACCAGCAAAGCTATCAGCAGCGCCAGCAGGTCCGGGTACGATTGCTCTCCTTTGCCTAGAAGGAAAACGTTCACACCAGCATATATCAGTATCATAGACTGTATAAAAGATGGACGTAGCAACCGGCCCTGAAAAATGAAGCCAACCCGGAAGTATCAAAAACCTGCAATATCACTACGTCCACTAGCTGCTGCCTCCAAAAAGCCCTGGCTCCCATAGAAATGAAATGGAAAAGAAGTGGTCACAGATCATGAAATACTGCTTTCCTACAGCTCAGGATTTTTTAAAAATTAGTTTTCATGGTCAAGTCCAGAGATCAGGTGGCCAATCTGAAAATAAATCAATACTGAATTTTTAAAAAATCGTAAAACTTTTGCGGGGCAAGGGGCGTGGCTGGCTTGATTGACAGTCGACAGCGACCATACAGATGAAGCCAGCAGAAGGTGGTAAATGTGGGCGGGCAGAGAGGGCCTGCCTCTCAATCCGTCTGACCAATCGCTGCTCCTGTGGCTCCGCCCCCCTCCGACGATTTTTGAGTCACTGGCTCCAAAAATCCAAGATGTCAACCAGGAAGTAGCAAAACCCTGGCTTCATTTTCTCAGTGCAGAAACCAACGGGTGACGTCACGGTAGCTACGTCCATCTTTTATACAGTCTATGATCAGTATATATAAATCAACTTATACCATTGAGTTGAGTCACTTGTTCATCTAGAAAATGTCACAAATTGACAGAAAAGACGCATCACAATTACCCATGTCACACAAGGTAATGTTTTCAAATTGCTTGTTTTGCGTTTTGGCACAATGAAGAAAGTTATTTATATAAAGAAAAGCAGTAAATCCTCATATCTGAGAAGCATGATTTTCCTAGATAAGTGCTTTATACGATAATCAATTCTAAGAACTTTTGTTGAAGCTGTTTTCTGTCTATCAGTTTAATCATAAATTGACAAAATTATCTGACTACACAGTCTCACTTGTTGTTTCTAATACTTTCAAAAACACTCCCAGCGAGGTTCCACTTGTTTAACTGGGTAATGAGGTCATTAAATTAAAGCAACAAGTTAGTCAGACCTTGTGCTCATGTGAATCATTTATCTGTTACTCAACTGAGCATTTCAACACAACTGTGGACGATATCAAGAAATCACTTTACTGAATGCTCGTACAGTCCCTCATGCAATGTGGATGGGAATCAGAGAAACCCCTGACACAATCCTATCACAATACGTTTGTTAATGACAAGACAAGATAATCATCTAACTACATCACAACGTTTGTGTAACTGAAAAAAGCCATCGGCAGGATTTATGTATTCAGTCACTGCATTGTAGGGTCACTGTGTGTATTAACATTGCATTTACATACTGTCAGTTTATTTAATTAGCTCTCTCAATTACTTTCCATCATTCTCCATGTTATGTTACAAATTGCCAAAATTATATCAGAGTGCTTTTCCCCCCCACACTTTTTCAAAGTCCTTGAACTACTTATCCGTCCCTTTACCCTTTTGTCTCATTTTTTAAAAAAATAAACAAAAATGAGCTGTTTGCTTGAACCAAATTCTATAAAAAACAAAAAACAATCTGTGGTTTTCAGTGCACCTGTGACTCCATCAGTGATTCACTTTCAACCAACAAACTCTGGGACTTTTCAGCTGGACTGTAGGTTTTGTTTCCACGGAGCAGATTGGAGAAAAAAAAGCATGGAAACTGTAAGTAATAAATTATTTGTAGGATGTAGAACCAACAGTTCTTTTTCCAGTATTGTAAACCCTGGTTATACTGCACAAAAGAAATACTGTGCTTGTGTTATTTCTGTTTCTGAATAGATGCAGGAATTAATATTCCAGTGTAAAATGAGCACACAGGGAGGAAAATGCGACAGGAGCAAAAAAGTAGTTGTGAATTTGTGACACTGGCAAGTCAAAATGGTTCATGGGAATCCATTTAGAGTCCCTGCATGTTTTGGTAAAAATATTTGGCCCCAGTGTAAAGTGAGATGACATTTTGTATAAGTAATATTGTGTCCCATCCATGCTGTTGTGTATAAATCATTAGCAAGTATAGGAGAGAACAAGACGTTAGGGATGCATGAACAAGTTTGTTGTATTTAATAACCACCCTGAAACCTGCTCTGTTTTCTTATGCAAAACATCCAAATTAGACTTTCTAACTTTCTCTGCAACAACATAACAGGAGACACATTTATATCTGGCACAGCTTTGCTTGGGTTAGCTGTCATTCATACTGTAGCATTGTGTTGGGTTCACAAACTGAACGCCCTCCACTCCAGGTAGTCAGTCAGTACGTCTAAACAGTTTACTAATAATTACCATTTAACCCAACTCAGCACTGCACATGTTTTACAAGAGCCCAGCTTGCGACTGTTTGGAAACTAACGAGATATATTTTGAGCTAAATTCCACTCTTGCCCAGGGGTGTGGCGAAATAATCATTTCTCTCCAACAGGAAAAGGAAACATTAACTTTCCATTAGGACGTGGAACAGCTGGCCGTGCTGCACATCATGTGACTACTACCGACGCTTTATCACTGGCCGGCAGGAAGAGAATGACAAGGCAATGTCACCTAGATAGACACACAGCTGCCACACACACACACACACCAGTGTATAGTATTACAGTAGATTAGCAGGAATCCTCGTCATGGTACAGATTAGGATCTGGAGAACTGTGTTGTATTAATCATTTAGAAATCCAAGATGCTACAGCCGCTGTTGCTTTCCACAGTGACATGACGTCCAAGATAAGCAGTGAAATGTTGCTTGGATGCTTCCTGGAAATATTAAAAAAAAAACATCCAGCGTGGTTTGGATGGTTGCCCGGATGGTGTTAACATTTCACTGTCAGTATTTTTATTAGGATTTGAAAGATGCGCTATCATTCACACAGAGAAGGCCACACAGAATCTTCTCAGTGGTACGGATGGCATTGGGCTTCTCTAATTTATGACTCGAAGGGAGAAGTAATCTTCGCGCACAAATGCTGAATAACAGCAAAGACAGAGTTTATTAAATTTGCTTTGGGTCAACTGTCATTCAGCCCAGGAGAGTGCAGGTTTAAGCCACTGGGGCAGGAAGTATCTGCCCTCTACAACTGCAGCTACAAGAGCAGAGCTGACCTTCTAGAGAGGAGCGAGTAGAATGAAGAATAATTTGTCCCAAAGGTCACCGGGGTGAACGTCTGTTTACAGCTTTAAAGCAAAGCATTCTTGACAGTTGACCAGGACACTGATGACTGCGGCTGAAAGCTGATGAGCTCTGTGCTGTTCTGAAAGTCGACTAATAAAATGCTTCCAAGGAAACAAACTGCTCTCTGTAGAGAAAAGAAACATTTTTGAATTGGCTACAGATATTTTCTGACTTCCTGTTGTGTTTGAGTTCACCAAACCATTGTGTCAGTGAAACCCAACCATGCTGCAAAATATGAAGCAGTTGAAAGCCTTTATTTTTGTTTAACCCTATTCAGGACTTTTGGAGTCTTTTGGACCCCAGATCATTTGGTTTAGGTGACACAGGTATTGTTTTTTTTATTTTTTAAGATTTTTCTTTTTTTTTTTATATAAAAAGAGGAACATTTGTCATGCACTTGGAACCTAAAATACGTTAACTTATCAGAAAATGATTTAACAGAGTGTGAAAGTCTATAATGAATACCAACAAATATTTTGCATATTCTTTCTTGGGGCTGCAGGGTGGTGCAGTTGGTAGCACTGTTGCCTCGCAGCAAGAAGGTCGCCGGTTCACATTCCAGTGGGGGCACCGGAATCTTTCTGTGTGGAGTTTGCATGTTCTCCTCGTGCAGCGTGGGTTCTCTCCGGGTTCTCCGGCTTCCTCCCACACAGTCCAAAAACATGTTGAGGTTAACTAGTGATTCTAAATTGTCCGTAGGTGTGAATGTGAGTGTGCTTGGTTGTCTGTCTCTAAGTGTAGCCCTGTGATAGACTGGTGACCTGTCCAGGGTGTCCCGCCTTCACCCTGAGTCAGCTGGGATAGACTCCAGCCCCCCATGACCCTAGTGAGGATTAAGCGGTGTATAGATAATGGAAGAATGGGGTCTTTTGGACCCCAGGCCATTTGGTTTATGTGACAGGTATTGGTTTTCTTATTTTTTTTTTAAATATAAAAAGAGGGACATTTGTCATGCATTTGGAACCAAAAGCACATCAACTTATCAGAAAATGATTTAACAGAGTATAAAAGTCTATAATGAGTACCAACAAATATTTTGCACATATTCTTTCTTGGACCTCAAAAGACCGTCTACGTAAGGCAACATGAAAGTCCTGCATAGGGCTAAGTTAAACCATTGTAGCTCTCACATCCTCACTGCACTCACCCAAGCCGTTGAGCGTTCCGATGTGCGAGATCATAAAGTTGCTGATGCTGTGATTGGCCAGCGAGTCCGCCATGCTGCTGAGAGCCGACGCCCCGGCCGCCGTGCCGATCAGATACTCCAGGATCAAGTTCCAGCCGATGAAGAAAGCCACGCACTCGCCCACGGTCACGTAGCTGTACGTGTAGGCCGAACCCGTGGTCTTAGGCACGCGCACGCCGAACTCGGCGTAGCACACTCCTTTGGGACGGAGAGAGCAGAGACACACATATCAATAATTTGACAGCATTATCGCTAAAGTGAAAGGCTGACCTGAAGGTATTGATAGGAGAATTACGGTAGCACTAAGCCATCCCTTAAGTGCCTCTCACATTATAGCTTTGTCCGTATAATGTCTTTGCCCTTGTGATAATTGCTTAGTTATTAAAAGGCTCTTCATATAAATCACGCTGGTTAAATGGTGATAAGAATGACAGGAGCCTTTATACTGTGGCCATATTCACCTCAGTGTATGTTTGAAACAGTAAGAGTCACCGTGCGCCACAAGATCCAGTCTGACCTGACAGGATGGAGGCCACAGCGGCGATAATGAAGGACACGATGACCCCAGGGCCGGCCATCTCCTTGGCAACCAGCCCCGACACCACGTACATCCCCGTCCCGACGCAGCTGCCGACACCCAGCGACACCAGGTCCACCGTGGACAGCACCCGGGCCAGCCTGGTCCCATGCGAGCTGGTGCCCGTCATGGCCGAATCCAGCATGGACTCCACGGGCTTGGTCCTCAGGACGCGGGACGCGAAGGTGTTCCATGTCGAGCCCCACTGTATCCTGCGAGGGTCCAGCTTCCCTGCCAGGCCGCTCATACTGAGGGCTGAAGGTCAAAGGGGAGGAAACTGACAAAGAGGAGTGGAAGATACGGGCTCTGGGATGTTTTTTCCTCAAGTTCTTTTTCCTTTTTTCTCTAGAGCAGCGTGGAGGAGGAGTTATTCCTTATCCAAATGATGGAAGAAGATGTGATCTGGTCTTGCTGCCTGTGCCTCTGCTCTGCGGTTCACTGGAAAGCCATGTTAGTTTTTCTCCACATGGTGAGAGAGAAAGTTATCTGAAAGACAAAAGTGGGAGGGTTTATTTTCGCAGCATTTCACAGCGCATTGCCTTCCATTACTCGTCTGACACAGCGGATACTTCTTGAGCACACATGCCAAGACACAGGAGCCCTAAGGTGCAGATGTATTACAAGTTTGTCTACCAATGAAGCGTTCCTGAATGAGGAAGCAGCTAATTAGTAATCCCCCTCTTCGTACCCCTGTTGCTATAGTAGCCAAGCTCATTAGTGAGAGCCATGGGGACTAAATCGCTTTCTGTTGTCTGTAAGAGGGAGACAGAGCAACATGTGCAAGCTTATACAAGTCCATCTTTTTTTTTTTGGAGCAAATAATGGACAGACTCTGACTTTATTGTACTGTATGCTGCCACTTCAGTCTTCCTGAAACACAGAGAAATTAGCTGTAAGTAGCTGTGTGGAGGCTTTTACACCACACGCTGGTACAAGTTTTATAAACTATGACCTTATATGAATCTACAGTACTATTTGTATATTAGCTTTATAATTAATTTTCACAGTTCATATCCTGCTGCGTCAATGTAGAGTCTATTCAAGCACATCATTTACATATCTATACATTTACTCTGTTGCATTTCAGAGTTTATTGGAAAATTCTGCCTCGCTGTATTTATCGTCAGCTATGATTACAGGATTACAATTAAAGCTTGGTGCCACTGTAAATTAAAAGCTGCACATGTAATTAGTTGCATCATTTCTGTGCAAAACTACCAAAAGTTGAAAGCTAAAGGTTGTGTGTTCAACATTTAAATCCAGTGGATGTCGCAAGAGCACCACCACCTCAGACCAAAACAAAAGAGCGTGTCGGCCACGCCTGCCTCCTCCCTTCACTCGCATTTACAACCAGAAGGGTTTGTGTACATAACGGCCAATAAAAGGTAATCCACAACCATAACCATTAACGAATGCTAGTGTTGTAAAGCATACTGAAAGGCGCTAACAACATGCTGTCAACTCGAGTAACGTTATCTTCACTTCACCCGTTTCCCCTGTTATCTGTTTCTGCCTGTTTCGCTTCATTTGTGTCTGTTTTCATAGTTTATGTGTGGGTCACATCTGGACCGTTCATGGATGGACTGGAGTGGACTCTCATGTGGAAACAGACACACAAAGCCCGGAGCAACTCAGACATAAGCAGAGTAAGAATAGCAAAACAGCAGCAGAGACTCTCACACTGAGCTGAAATGAAATGAATGCACATAGATCAGGTAAAATAGCATGAACAAAACAGACATTTGAAAGTTTTTCTGATTTTAGGGCGATCCTTGGTTATGTCATAGTGTTTGCATGTTCTCCCGGTGCAGCGTGGGTTCTCTCCGGGTTCCTCCCACAGTCCAAAAACATGTTGAGGTTAATTGGTGATTCTAAATTGTCTGTAGGTGTGAACCCCTGCCTTCGCCCTGAGTCAGCTGGGATAGCCCCCGCGACCCTAGTGAGGATTAAATGGTGTATAGATAATGGATATGGATGATTGTGGTGTGGGGGGCCGCTCTCGGTCTGGTTATAAGCACAGGGAGGGCCAACAGTTTCAAAAAGAGGGTCTCACATACACTGAGGTGCACAAACGTACGGTTTGACCGGCTGCCAAAACAAAGAACAGAGAAGCTTAGATTACAAAACACACATAGAGGGAGTGTGATGTCATTCTCTGCTAAGGACGCCATTACCCGCTATACCATCACATAGCAGATAGTTGTTTGTTTGCTGTGTTTATGTTCAGAATCTCGCATATTTAAAAAACAACAACCTGGTGAAACACACTTAGATATAACAAAGCAGAGACAAAAAGTCTAGTATTATTAGTTTGTTCGTGCCATAACAATTTAATTACCGGCCTGCAATTTACAAAGTTGAAAGCTTGTTATATGTAGTATGAGCACAACTTTGCACACTCTGTATTAAGTCGCTTCATTATAATAATTTTACATGTAATAAAATAATAATCACAGAGGCTATTTTCCTACTGAAGTAATTCAATTTGGATGCTTTAAGTGAGTTTGCCAGCTGACGATAGAACCACACTTCTACTTTACTTGAATTAATTACATGCTTGACTTTAATAACTAGATTTTCATAGTGGTATTGCTACTTTTATTCAAACCAATTGTCTGAGTAATTCTCCTACGATACTATAACTGCAGTGCAAAAAGTTTCTTCAATCAGCAAATTAGAAATTCTTTATGTTGGACAGTGTAACTGAAACATGTAGCTGAATATTACCTCAGCAAGCAAATCTAGAGTTTTTCCTGAATAATTCTAACAATTGTGCATTAATGACAAAACATTATTAAAACAGCAGAGGCTCTGCGATGCTCCTCTGCACCGTTTAAACAGTGTCCCCGATGCCATGTGAGCAACACGGCGATTAGAGACGCTGTTGAATAGAGAGCTATTATAGCCATCAATTGCGGCGCGCTCGGTCCACCTCTCCGTCTCTCTCTCTTAACAGCAGTGAACTAACACTCACCATTCATCTACTCCCAACAACAAACGCAAGTTGCTGAACAAACACACACTCGCGTTCAGCACACCCACGCTGCCTCTCAGCTATAACATGAGCCACTCAGATGATGACTGCAATTACCCAGCTGTTTAACCAGAGCCGGCCGGGGCTGCTATTGTCGCTGCACTTAGTGCGGATTACGAGCATGTGCAGCAGTACAGGAAATTCAAAAGGTGATTTAATTTGGTTGTGATGGCGACTGCTGGGTGGGACCGGGGGGCTCTCAAACTAGCACAAGGCCGAGCTACAGGTACAGTCATCCTCAGATTTATTCATACCCTCCCATCAAAGAAGGAAAAAAACATCTTTCACTGGAATGAGTTGAAATTGACAAAAGTAATAATAAATACAAATT
>NW_007577912.1:46036-57210 GCF_000690725.1 Stegastes partitus
CCCAAGTGTCTCCTGTAGCTCTCAGGTATTCTGATTTTGGTCCACTGCTCATCAGCAAAGTGCTCGAACTTGTCCAGGACAGCTTTTCTTTTTTTTTTTTTTTGTAAATATTCTTTTCAACCACAATTCAAAAACAATGTCTCAATTCACCAAATTATAATTTAGCAAATTTTTATTTATTATTACTTTTTCCAGTTTCTAGTCATTTGTGTGACTATTGTGAATTTTGCCTTTTCTTTAACGGAAGCGTGTGAATAAATTTGAGGACGACTGCATCCTGAAGGCAAATTTTCTAGTTCATTTGCAGCATTATAACACAGAAATGCATGTTTGACATAAAGCAGATCCAGACAGTGGCTCAGGCGCACATAACAGAGTATACATTGTCCTTTAAAGGGGCAGTTTTTGTTTTTCCATCCATTTATCATATTACCTCCAATACAAGCTGGTTGATATGCAGGCTTCACCATCAGGCAGCTCCTCCCAATGGGGGAAGTGACGCTTTCATATGGCTGGCAAATACAATCATTTTAGCCTGCAGGAAACCGGAGCGGCTGGTTTCCCCTTGATTCGATTGATTAGTTTGTTTGTGTTATTGTGTGACGTTGGTGTTTTTTAGCGTGTTAGTTTGGATCTAACAGAGCAGCAGCTCCTGTGTTCTGACAGGTGAAATTCCTTTTGTCCACAAAGCCTGGTATCACCGATTTAGCTGCTTTAGTTTCCTGTAAGAAAAGGCCTCGGTGCACCTGAGCCACTGTTCAGTTTATTAGTTTAATGCCAGATAGTGTGCATTTCTTTGTTATTCCTCTACAAGGAGTAAATTGATTTTGGAATACGTGTGCCTTTGACTATCCCTTTGAACAGTCTGGGAAAAACCTAATCTTGAAAGTAGGCGTCAGGTAAACGAAAACAACAGATTTACAGAGAGAGTTTGAATTTAGACGATGATTAATTACATCTCTTCCTATGTTTATGGAAACAGAGAAGTGAAACGATAGCAGAGGGGCACATCTACACAAGCACAATAAATCAGGATGGAGTTCTAAATCAGGACTGAAGGCCCCAACAAAAGGTCTGCAAAACAGTCAGCAACCAGGATGTGATGTGTACATGCTCAGCACACAATAAATGTACTCAATAATAAGAACTCAGCAGAAAGCTCCTAATTCAAATCAGTTTTATCCCTAAAGCACCACTATGCCACAGAGGCCCTGTGCACAGTAAGATCAGTTACTCTTTTCTGGTAGATTAATCGTATCAGCTGGACCTGCTTGAGTTTGTTAAAGACGTTCCACCTCTCTTCCAAGAGGCTTCATCAGCTCTGACTGACTAGTTGGGAGATCCACATACTTATATCCTTATGGAGCCATTAACACCTGAGTTTCAATTGGGGGTTTGTTGCTCCTCCCCCTCGTTATGTGAGTCGTTAGTGCTCCTCCTGCCACAGTGGGGTTCGTTAGGGTCTTTTGTGGCTACGTGTGGATGTCGTTTCATCTTCCTGGGGAGAGATCTTAGGACTGAATTGTAAACCGGTGAGAGACGATGCCTCAGACCTCCACCTCTGTTGAGGGATGGTCTTTCACCCTCTCTCTCAAACCATCTGTCCTCCCTGCAGTCCAAAATCTGTACGTTGTCTTCAAATAAGTGTCCTTTGTCCTTGAGATGCAGGTGGACCGCTGAGTCCTGTCCTGAGGAGCTGCTCTTCTGTGCTGAGCCATGCGCCTGTGAAGCGGTTGTTTAGTCTCCCCGATGTACAGGTCTGGACGTTCCTCGCTGCACTGGACTGCCTCCACCACGTTGCTTTGCTTATGTCTCGGTGTCTTGTCCTCAGGGTGAACCAGCTTCTGTCTCTGGGTCTTGGTGGGCTTGAAATGAACTGGAATGTTGTGTTCCATGTGGCGAACGCAGTCCAGTGCAGCGAGGAATACCCAAAAAAAGGAGGCAACGTTTTCAGAAATGCATGTTTCCTATTCAGAGACCCGAAAAGTGAATGATTTTGACACATTCACTCGATTAACAACCCGAGAATATTATTCCCTGAGCCAGGAAGCTATTTCTGAATCAACTCGGAGCAGCTTTAGAATCCAAAATGGAATTTTATTGTGATAATTGCGGAATATTAACACTCATACTCCAGAGCGTGCTTCTGTTTAATTCAACATCGTAAAGCCTGCTTCTCTCACGGCTGACAACCAGCTTAAATGAAAATTAAACGACGCAGCTGTTCTTTAGTTAGTCAGCCACTCACTGTCAATTAGGTGCTGACAACAACAACAACAACAACAAAAAAGAAAGTCTCGCATGCTTATTCATTGCAACACAGCGCCCTAAACGTAACCTGACATTAACTTTAACCAACAATCTGAATGTAAATGATTAACTTTTTGCATTATAGTGACACACAGACAGAAGATTCATCCCCAAGCACGAGGAAACACATTTACAAAGGCAAACAATTGCAGGAGAAGTAATGCATAATTTAAAACCCGAGCGTGCACACACAGTGAGCAGGACTGTTTAACCTATGACTAGAGTGTGTGTGCAGACAGGAAAAGACAAACAGATTAGGAAGAAAGGATGAAGAGGATGTGCAGACTGAAAAACAGCAAATCTGTTTTTCATTAGAGCGCCAGGCTTTGATCATCCAGTTGTCGATAAGCGTGTGTGTGTGTAGAAGACGGCCAGACGGACTTTAAAAGGCTTTAATCCGAGACGCTGACACCTATGCACGAATCCAATCGCATTAATCAAAACTCCAAAAAAAAAAAAAAAAGACAAGCAGTGACAGTTCGGAATGAAATGACATTGTTGTGTTTCTGGGATCTGTATTACGATAAGTGCTTCACAAACACACACCTGTTCATCGCTCCATATCTCGGCTCAAATCATGCATGCAGCTTGTTTTTTTTTTTTTTTAACATCTGTTACATTATTCTCTGGCTAGTTTCATTGACAAGGACCAGCACCTGCCCTGTGTTGAGTGCGAGCTATTTGAACAGTCATAGATCAACAAAACAGAGATGCACAAAGCACCGAGGCAGCAGGTGTTCCATCTGCTCCGCGTTGGACATCAGCTTACTGCTGCTCCCTGAGACAAAGGTTGGTCAGAGAGCGCTCAGGTTTAGGACAAAGAGTTGACAAAATATCAGTTAGATGTTTCTGTGTGTTCCCTCATCTTGTTATTGAGACTTCTGCATTTTAAGATATACACGTCTTTGATTTCTAGCTGACAGCGAGACGAGTGGATCGATAACGCCGTGGAGCCAGGAGGCAATTAGCATAGCTTAGCATAGAGACGAAGGCTGCGTCCAAAAAACATTCCCTTGATGCCTCGGTCATTACTCCTTATATAACGGAGAGTCAGTTTCCTCATTAGCGATCTGTGAGTCATCATTGTGTCAAAGAACCTGTAAAATGAGGAACGTTGCATTGTGGGAGAGCTAAACAGAAGCATCATTTGGCACTATTAAGTTTTTTTCTTCTGTTGTGGTCGTGATCCAAAGTGCACTTTTCAAATGGCAAAAAAACAAACAAAAGCTGTTTGCTTCCAGTCTTGATGCTAAGCTAAGCTAAGCTAAGCTTGATCACCATCCATCATGAACTTACAGACAGACTTCTCATTGACTAAAAATAATAATAACATATTAAAATAATACAACATCTATTATAAAAAGGAAATAAAACCAAAACAAGTCACAAAAAATGTCAAACGACGCCTTTAAGTCTGACTTTTTCTTTTTTGAGAAGACTAAAAAAGCACTTCCACGAGGGCTGCAAATAGAATTTTTACTGATGATCTAATCTGTCGACTGTTTTCTTTATTAATCGATTAACTGTGTGGCCTATAAACTGTCAGAAAACGGTGAAAAAAGGCCAACAAGGGTTCCCAAAAGGCAAAAAAACTAAAAAATCAAAAACTAAAACCCCTTTCCTGGCCAAAAACCAAAAGATGCACAGTACACTCACAAAAAAGAAAAAAAAAAAAAAAAAATATAGAGATAGAAAAGCCAAAATCAGAAAATTCACACGTTTTCTCCTAAAAAATTACACAAATTGATTAATCAACTGTAGAAAACGTTAGCAATTAATTCAAAGTTGACTGACATTATTACATTAATGTATTAACTACATACATAGATGAACTGACAAAACTTCTGCTGCCTGAAATTAACGCACTTTGATAAGTACAACCACAGGTTTGCCACAGAAAATAAGAACATCTCAACACTAATAGTTTACTCCGTGCATCTTATGTGGAGACGGTAGTTCTCCTCCAGTGGCAACATCTTCCAGGAGAACCACACCCACCTCTTTATTATATTCACTAATGACTGTCTGGTTCACAGTTTGGGTGTCGTACTGGATGGTTTTGCCTCCTTCAGCTCCCACATCAGTAACATCACTCACTGCCTACTTTCACCGATGCAGTGGTTCCAGCCTTTGCCCCCTTTTCACTCTAAACACAGCATTAACTCCTTATTCAAATCTTGGTCCCGACTGACTGATGATGATTGATCACTGCATCGCCATCCTCTCTGGTATTTCCCATAAACTTCTCCATCGGCTCAAAATTATTCAAAACTCTGCAGCTAGAATCGTCACCAAGTCCACCGACCACATTACCCTCCTCCACACTCCTCCTCATTCAGCTCCACGGCGTGCAAACACATTACAACACTGAGGAAGCTTAATAATTGTGATTTTCAGTGTTCAGGATAACTTCAATGGGCAATACTTGTTAAAGCATTCAAAACTTGGTAATAGAAAAAACAGATTTTTATGTTCACTGTCAAAAACAAACCCAGATACACTGTAAAATAATAGAAAAGAATCATCTCATTGAAATACTGTAATTTTTTTGTAATTAAAACACAGTTTATTTTTAAAGATAGATAGATGCAATGATAATAGTTCATGCTGTAAGATATTTATCATTTCTGTGAATTTTGATAATTTTTTTTTTTTTAGAAATATATTCACAGTATTAAAGCTGAATTTAACATTAAAATAAAAATGAAATATTTGTAAAATTACAATAAATTTGTAAATCTTTTTAAAATATGAACAAAATGTTTTGTCTCCTTAAAAAAATGGAAATTTTACAGTTATTTAGAATTACAGGTTTTTTAAAATGTTATTTTATTTTAGACATGTAAACTCATAGTTTGTTTTTGTAGTTTTATTGATATTTTTGTGAATTTAAAAAAACAATATATGTAAAATAATAAAGTAAACATTACGTAAAATTTCAAGAGGTTTTTTTTTTTTAATTTTTTTTTTTTAGGAGTGGCGCTGGAGATAAATTTGGCCTTTCCCCTTATTGCAGCAGAGTATTACCAAGCAACCTGCCAGTGTTTCATTTTATAAGGCCAGGAGAGTCAGCAGTTTTTCCACAACACCCTTTACAAGCTGGCTCCTCCGTAACATTTCACATTCTCTCCAGCACCTTCCAGATCGTTCTCTGCAGTCTGGCCCAACTTTTAGACTCAGCAAACACGGCTGCCAAAACCTTCAGCTGCTCTGCGCCACGACTCCGGAACTCAGCAGCTACACGTCTCTGGGCTTAGTTCAAATCCCAGCTTAAAACACATTTGTTTACATCAGCGTAACTAACGTAAATTCAGCTGCAATCTGCTCTTGTTACGTCCACAGCAAATAAAATGATTACTTCCTGACCCTCGGAACAAGACGGTAACAGACACGGTGCCGTTCTTCGTCTTTATTCGGAGCAGGAACTGAAGTGCCAGTGGCGACGTAAGCTACTAAATAATTGAACAGAGCGTGGGTGTTGGCAGTAAATTTTATATTTATTTAAACATCTCGCCGTGGAGTGGCTCCTATTGCTTCTACCAGCGCATTACGAGGCGAAGACCCTTTGGAAATATATGCAAAAACAAAACAGCAGATAGAGTCGCAAAGCTGCTGTCAGCCCCCGTTGTGAGGGCGATACGCTTGGTTTAAAGAAGCCCCGTTTCACAGCCTAATAGAATTTAGAACGAGACCTTTCTCTAATATTAAATCTCCAAACAAACACCCATTATCTGCTCAGCCAGAGTGCTGCCGTTCAAAGATCAATAGTTGAATCCCTGTCATCATAACCACCTCTAGCATCTCAGCGCTTCCTCTCCAGATAAGAGAGCTGTCAGAACATCCATCCTGGCCTCTAATCAGCCATGACTAAGCCCGTCTCTGTGTCCGCCCCTGCCTGCGTCTGAATTACTGGATGAATAACCTGATTGAGCTCTCATTGCCTTTACAGTAAGAGCCGCATTGGCTTAATAAAGTTGAGAGCTCTTCTGATTCACTCAAAAAAACCCAACCTGGCAACCGGCCTGCGCTGCATGGCCCTGGCCTCTACAAAAACTAGACCTGGCAGGCGGCCCTGGCCCCGTTCTTTTTTTTTTTTCTTGTCTGCAGACAGAACAGGAAGGAAATGCCTGTTAGATACCTGAGTCAGGGAAATTCATCTCATTTTTTGTGAATTTCTCTTCCTCTTTTTTTTTCACCACTACTTATCGGTCACTGCTGTTTTTGATAATAAAATGATAGATAGATAGAAGTCGTGCAAAAGAGGAAACATCGCCGTGCATAATTCATGTGTGCGCAGCTCTACGTCTGCGTTAAGATTAATGGAGTGTTATGCAGCAGAGCTAAGAAGCCCTCACAGTCTACGCTCCAATCTCCTGAGCACAATAATGCATCACTATCAATCACTATGACTAATAGTGTATATCCACGCTCAGTTAATCACAGCTAATTCTATTTAGGAGAGCATTATTGCAACAGGTAGCTTGGTGCTGCATGGCTTTATTTTTCAGGTTGCGTGCAAATAAATGACATTCCTTTCAGAGGCAAACATCACACAAGTCACTGCGAATATCAGCGCTAATAGGCTGGTTATAAAGTGGAAATGTGCAGTTCTGAGTTCATTTTTGCTCCGCTTGACCGACTTTGGTGACAGTCTGGCTGATTCGAAGCTTCGGCTGACTGGCTGCAGCATCCCTATCTGACAGGCCTAATGAATCCGACACAAAAGAGAGAGATCGCCGCCTGCCAGGTTGATTCCGTTGTCTGATTCATCAGTCACACTTCGACTATCCCTGTCTGTCTAAATTGTCGAGAGACTGATTTATATTTTCCTTTTATATAAGAACTATCAGTTTCGCTGAGCAGGCTGCCCGGCCGGCTCAGGAGGACGCCGACAGATCCTTTGTTTTATTTACTAATGTAAAACCGCTCATCTGCGTGGCTTCATCGACCGGCAGTCTGTGCACGTCGGACTGAGCGCGACGCTTTGTGTGCAAAAGGAAGAAGAAAGCAGTGATTACAGTGATTGGGTGACACCCACTCACCGGACTGGTGTGGGATTATTGACGTTCTATAAAGAGCAGACAGACGAGGTTTCAAAGTCAATATTTAAGCTCTTCTTGTAAGCATTATGGCAAATAGTTTTTAAAAAAATGGAAAAATCTGTACATACACAGCGTTAAATGAAACATATTGAGAGTTAATCCTAGCTGGCCACTTCAGGCTCTAATCCAGTCACGTTTGTTTGACTGAAACACGCTAATTGAATTTTCTGCTCATCTATGACTCCTAATCCACTCGTTATTTTAGACACACGAAGGCGCACAAGAACGAAGAGGCTAGTCCGTGCAAAGACACAGCCATCCATCGAAATGTAAACGAGCATATTATAAAGCAATTAATAAGAAACGATGGCTTGTATAACTTTCATTAACATTTCATTGTTGTGTCTCCTCGCGGGGCGCAACAGCAACTCAAGTGAAAATGTGTTTGGTGATTGTTTATGCTGTTGTTAAATATTATATATTAGAGGTGTAATGATCTGGATCGAGAAAATTGGTTTAATGATCAACAATCCACTCTGAAAAATGAAAGTTTTATACATGTTAAAGGCATTTAAATGTTTCCACTTATAATGAACAATAGAATGTCTGTATTTTCTTTTTATTAATTTTTTTTTCATTAAATGTTTGTCATAGTTCCAAAATAATAGTTTTATATCATATTTTAGTGTCTTTTTGTGAGCTGATATAGAAATAACTGAGTATACACTGTCTCATATCAATGGCAGACCCCAAATTGAATTGCAGTCGTCCTAAACTGTATTCATACTCTTCCGTTAAAAGAAAAGGCAAAATTCACAATAGTCGCTCAAATAACTAGAAACTGAAAAAAGTAATAATAAATAAAAAATTTGCTAAATTATAATTTAGTAGATTAAGATATTCCTTTTGTATTGTGGTTGAAAAGAGTAATTAAAAAAAAAAAAAACTTACAGAAAACGCTTGATTGCAGTGATTGCCTTAAAGGGTCATTCAACAAAATATTAGTTTATGGGTCCCGTCATGCTTGTTTGCTTGTTGTTTTTAGTTTGTTTGTTTGTTTTAAATATTTATGTTGAACCACAGTTCACAAGCAATGTCATGATTGTCATTAAATTTTTATTTATTATGACTTTTGTTAACTTATTTCAGTGACAGCTGTTTTCTTTAGGGTATGAATAAATCTGAGCACGACTGTAAATCTAAATCATGCAGACTTATCTGTGAAATTGGTGGCAAATATAGTATAGCTGCTTAAAGAATTACAGAACTGTATTAACACTTGTGACTCTTGTGTATGATTTGATATAGACGTCATGGCATGAGTATATTCTGATGTGTCTGCTGAGTGGACAGCGCAACAATCATGTTATATCTGCTGCTGTATCTTGTTCCAGCATTAAAATACAGTCAGACTTTTGTTGAATCTACGACAGGAAATAGTGCCGTGAAGTTTTCAAGGAATTTGGATCTTTCTAAAAAACCATATTATATTGTGTGTAAATAAAACTAAACCACTGAGTCAGTTTGGATCGAGCCTAAGATGTAACTCTGGGATGAAACTCGTCCACCACGTTGCATCTTTAAACACGACGAGACAAACTTTATCGATCCCTCGCCAGGATCCATCCATCATCTCCTAATCCTCAGTAGGGTCGCGGGGGGGCTGGAGTCTATCTCAGCTGACTTAGGATGAAGGCAGGGGACACCCTGGACAGGTCACCAGTCTATCACAGGGTTACACTTAGAGACAGACAACCAATCACACTCACATTCACACCTACGGACAATTTAGAATCACCAATTAACCTCAACATGTTTCTGGACCTTGTGGGAGGAAGCTGGTGAACCCGAAGAGAACCCACGCTGCACGGGGAGAACATGCAAACTCCACGCAGAAAGATTCCGGTGCCCCCACCGGGACACGAACCAGCAACCTTCTTGCTGTGAGGCAACAGTGCTACCAACTGCACCACCCTGCAGCCCCCCTCTCCAGGATAATTTCCAAAAAATAACCCCTCAATCACTATTTTCCTTTGCCTCTTGTTGATGTATTTTTAAGAAAGTTGGATTTTACTGAATGGAACATGGCGTGGATTCACGACAACCTCAGCGGCCTTGGAACATGAGATGCGATCAGCACACAGTGTAAATAAGCAGCGAGCCAGCACGATACTGGTCGAGATTTAATAGGATTCAGAAAAACATATGAGGGTCCAAGTTGAAAGTGGGCGACGGCTAGCTTTAAATTTGATGAAGAAACAAATGACTGCATCCAACTTCCTGTAACTTCCATCCGTTTGGTTTATCAGAACTGCCAGTAGATAAATATAAACGCTAACAGGGATCCTTCTTTGCTTCAGTTCGTCGGCCATGTGAGCAGTTTACTGTCTAGCTGGCAAGTATTTTGACTGTTAACCTCAAACATACTGGTGTGTAGGGCAGATTTGTAACGTTGTGAGAAGAAGCGAGCGAGCAGAAAGAAGAAATATTGCACTTGTCAGTCCATTCAAAGTGCATCACGCCGATGTGTCAAAGCGTTGAATCTGCTGGCTGCTGGTCCCACTGTACTGACCAATTGCTCTGCATGGCTGAGCTGTCAGCCGGCCCGCTTCGCTCACAGTTCGGGCCGCAGCCTCCTCATCTATCTTCCCCCCTTAATGCAGCACAGCGGAGGCCCGAAGCTTAAAGCAAAAACTGGATCTGGCTCCAGACTGCAAGATAAATAAAAACAACAGTGTCACTCCCTTTGGCCGTGTGCTTAACCAGCCATATCAATGACATCTTTCTCTATGTGGCCTTAAGCTCTGAACGAGCAGCAGCAGGGTCATCTCACACACTCGGGGACTGAACTCGGCGGCAACTTGCAAACCTCAACTGGAGGCGTTTAGTCTAGACTTTAAGCTTGGCCCTATACTGGCTCATTAATCGACTTCGGGCGGATCCCGCTGACTAATTCCTCAGCAAGGAACACCATGATATATTAGCAACACTCAGAGATAATGGGAGTGGAAATATTCCCAGTGGCAGCCAGAATACATTTTCCAACCAGTATTGTCACGATATATCCAATTTACTAATCCCCATCACTGCTGCGGGCGATACAGTCCTTGTGTTGTGTCTGAGAAAGCTTTTCATGCACTGACAATGCACTTCTCTCTAACCTCCCCATTTCCTTGGTTTCAAATTATCCATCCACTCCACTCCTTCTCCGACGGTGCGACGAATCGTCACCTTACACTGCTTGTGAGCAAATAAGTGATGCTGTGTGCGCTGCTCGCTGTGTTCAAACAATCCTCCGCCGGTTTATGATGCTTCATATTCCCATCGATTCACCTGTTACCCTTTTCTCAAGTGTATTTCCTCCTCTTCACTCTCTGACCGGCGCCGCTTCGGTTTTTCTTTTTCCTCTGCCTCTTCTCTGACTCAGGCCTCGGAGTGTTTTACCATGGCAACCGAAAGGATAAACTCCCTGAACTCCGTTGTTTGACCAAAAGTCTTGTTGTTGGCCAAACAACTTTGACTTTTCAAGGTTAGGATTGGATGCAACACAGCAGCATGAACCGCCAGATCAAGAGCCTGAGCTTGTTTGGTTTCTCTCTCTCCCTCTCCTCGGGTGTGAAAGATGCTGCTGAGGTACCGCTGGTCATCTGGTGCATCACTAGAATGTGTTATAAATAGAGTTTATCAGCACGGACGTGTGTTGCTGGATGATATTCAGTGATGGTTGGGCGATTTATTCCATCAAACATCCATTTTTAATGGAATTAAATAGGGAGGCAAAATGCACATTTTACGAGCACCTTCGATTTATCGTATGATCAT